>NW_027360286.1:105884-115676 GCF_012295235.1 Primulina huaijiensis
ATATATAAACAATAAATAAATAACAGTAAAATAAATATTATTACTTTTGTTACCTTTTTCTTCTGTTCGGAGCTTGGAAAAATATGGAGGACTTTTAGAGCTTCGTGCTGATAACGTGTTGTGAAAAAGTAAAAATTTACGGTAAAAAAGTAAAAATCTCAAACTCTCAAAATTATCACACTACACACTTTATAATATTTTTCTCTCAACTCAATTGTGATTTTCTTCACAAATGAGAGATCTATTTATAGAAAATTTTTACAAATAATCCAAAAATAAAATACATCATTACCTACATCATCACACACTAATTTTCAATATTCAACACCTAATTTTACCTAATTTTCAACATTCAACATTCACATTTTCAACACAAATATTTAACACATTTTTAAATAATTTTTCAACAATATTAACAATTTATGCAATTTTAGTAATACATATGTCACATGCTAATTAGCCGAAATTGCGTGTTCGTTCAGACAATGTTTTGGACTTAGGAAGCAGCAAAGAAATATTGCAGAATGTGAATCATTTGTCAATTAGGCTTAATGTACGTATATATCAATTAGTCAGTATAATGCACGTGTTAAACGGCCCCGGCACCCCGCTCCATGGTCTATGCAAAATAACGTATATTCAATAAACAATAAAAAAAAATCCGTGGATCAAACATATATATATATATCATATGTATTTTATACGTGGCTTATTTTATTTGAGATCAATTTATTTCATAATTATTCTACAGAAATAAATTTCAATTTGGCACATTAAAATATTTAGTTTGATTTAAATTTCAAAGTTTTGATAAAATATAAGAAACACGCCAATTTCAAGATAGTAGATTTTCAAAGTCAATAGACAGGCATGCTTTTATAATTTATGAGTCGTCGATGCACACACGTTAGTTTAGTGGTATTAAATATAATATATGAATGGTATGAAGAAATTTAATTATGTAATACTTTTTTTCATATCTGGTAATTAAGGAACAATTGTAAAAAAAGTCTCCCTTCTGAATGTTTTAAATTAGTTAAAAATATATATATAATCAACCGCCACAAATTTGCACATTTTATAATATATATTTCAGACCTTAACACTAAACCAAATTGAATCATTAAATCCCAAATATTCACTATTTGTAAAAATGGGTTACAACAAATTTATATAGTCAACTTTTTTGCACAAAAAAAATTAGTTTGTCCATTTTATGGTTTTTTGGGATAATTAGCTGAAGAAAATATTTTGTCCATTTTTTGAACCTTTTCAAAATTTTCATGTATAAATTTTGTGTGAAATAAATAATTATAAGTTACAATTGCGGCCATAAAAGATAGTTTTTCTAGGACGTTTCCTCTTTATAATAGAGTAATTTATAATATAATTGTAATTTAATAAAGTGAATGAATGGATATTGAAATCTATACACAAGACATGTGCTTATGTAAGCATAGTTTTGGCGTTTGCTAATTGAGTCATGCAATATAAATCGAAATTATTTAGGTATAAATTTCAAAATCGACTAAACAACAAAAGAAAAATGTAAAACTAAATGAAAACAAGGGATTAACGTTTGACTTTGACCCACTATGTATACTTCCTGCGACGAAATATTCATAAGGACTTGACCCGAAAAAACTAATGTAATATATATGAACAAGGAACCATTCAAACTCCCATTCTTGACCGCCAATCTGTATTAGTATGCCATGCCATTCCCTTTTAGACTTTCTTTATACTAGTCTCAATGTGTGTGTGTGTGTATATATATATATATATATACACACACCTTGTATGAGCAAAATATCTTTAAAGTATGAAATGATTAATGCTTTTATCATATTAATTTAATCTGAATGAAAGGAAGATAACATCGATATATTAAAAAAAAATTATAACTGCATTAAGTATTAATAATTTATGTTTTTTATCTTAAAAATATTTTTTTGTTTATTAACTTGTTCAGTTTTGGGTCGTAGGCTTGTCAAATTTTTGTTTTGATACATTAACTATTAATTTCAGGTTATTTTGGAATATTTTTTCAATGTTACGTTAACACTCCGACAAAATAGAACCAAAACAAAAATAAGATCAAAACTATTACACCAAAACCAAACTTTGAGAAACCATTATGTACGGATAATTTTTAGGATATATTGTCCTTAAAAATTGCACGGGTATTCGGTTCCCGTGGCCGGATGAAAGCACCGGATCGAGCACATCACAGCGACATCATGAGTATATATGACTGGAAACATACTTTAGTTTGTTTCGTTACTTCAGATATAAAATTATTATATTATTTGCATGTTTTATTGGGAAGAAATCAATTGGCTGAATTGGCGGCAATCGACAATATATATCTGGCAATACAATTTAGTAAAATATATAATAGATCATTTACATTGGAATTTTGTTACTTTACCATTTACTTTTGATCGCTTCAAAAGTTCAACTAATATCTCTTTATTAACTAGCAACCAAAAGTTGTTCGTTTGCATGCTACAAACTAAATACAAATAAACAAATTAAATGAAAAAAATTAAAAAGAATAATAAAAACAAAAATAAAGCTTGTCGACCGTAGTAACTTAATCAGGCATCAACCCTCTGTTTGTCAAGCTTCGCCATTTGTTAAATTCAAGATCATCTCAACCCAAGATTTATGGAAGCCCAATTAGCTGGCCACGCACGGGCGGCACGGCCACCAGCAAAGTGTTTTTCACTCAAAGGGCAACTGCCGCCGCTACCCTGACCTGGGATGTAGGTGCACGGAGAACCCGCAGATGGTGGCACCGGACCTCGTGGAAGAGACGCGAGTAAGGTAGCTTGTTTCCTTAGCCTTTCCTCCAAGCCCAAAGGTCTCCCAGCATCTACTTGGTGTAAAGATGCCGCTATACAGAATAGTATGTGAAGGATTACAAACACTTTTGTTTTGAATGAAACCATTTTTCTTGTGAATTTTGATCGCCACATCAAGCAGTTTTCTATGTTTGTCGGAGCAAGAATATGGGAGTTGTTGGTTTGGTGGATATATTTATACCCGAATTCGAAGTTCAAACTTTTTTTGTTGAATCAATTTTCTATATATTTTTTAAAATTCTAGATGACTTCGTCACTTGGATGAGGCAGTATTGGTTTGGTTGGCTACGCGTTACCAATTTTATGTAAATTAATGCTTTTGTGAGTCATAATCTATATCTTTAGAATACAAAGTTTATGGAGGAATATTATCGATCAATATTTACACTATAAATCCTAGCTCCGAAGTTACAAGCCAATTGATAAGAGTGTAGAAATTATGTTTACCAAAACATATAATAGAATATATTCAATGTACAATTTGAATTCTTACTTAGCTGACATCATGCTAATTAATATTTTCATTAAGATGATCGTCATGCCTGACCTTATATATCTATCTATTACGACCGGGGAAAATATTTGATGTGGATATCTATAATTTATTATTTTATTTCTTTCTAATACATAAAAATTTTAGTAAAAAAATTTTTCCGATTGTAAAAAAGTAAACATATGAATTAAAATATATAAATTTACATTATTCATTATTTTTCACACACCATGTGTGTGCAAAATTACTAATAATCAAGAAACACATGTTGGTGCTTTGGACTCGGAACGTAGAAATCCAAGCTTTGATATATAACAAAGTCTTTAGTCCAATTCAAAGACACGGAATGTTTGAATATTGGATCATTATTATTATTTAACTGGAGAGGAAAACATTGGAAAATAATTATAAAATTAATTAATCTTAAATTTTAACCACTTTGACTCTTTCTAGTTGAATAAATATTTCCAATGGTGGTGAGTTGCCGGAGCTGCACATTTTCTTACGACAAATATCTATTGATAAATAAAGTTAACAGTATTTTGATTTATCATATGTTATTATATTTTATATAATACATATCTTGGAGAACTTTTGACTAGTGAAAACAAGACCAAGGAATTTCATAACCATATACAAAATTTAAATATTAAAAAACCCCTATTTTAATATAATTCACTAAGTTATGAAACCATATTTATTTTATCAAAATTTAAGTGCAAAAAAAATTATTTTAATCCGATGAATTCACTTATAATTCAGAAAAGTAAAAATAAAAAAATTTATCTTATTTGAATAATTATTATTTATCTAAAAGTATTACAAAATATTGGGAAATTACATGCCTTATAACAGTAACCATGTATATATACTATATAGCAACGTGTCTTAATAAATTACTCCTTTTATTTTGGAAAATATTAAAGTTAATAGTTCTTTAAACATTATTTATTTATTTATAAAACATTATGCACAACTATTGCATGTATAGACATAAATTATGCTTATATATTTAAAAGAGCACATGAGGTGAAATACAAAGACAATGTTTGCTTATATTCCAGGAAAACATTATTTAGAAAATGAAAATTCTCGAGGCCTTATTTTTCAGTTTTTTTTTTAAAAAAATATATTTTTCCAGCTCATTTTTTTTTTCTTACACCACAGTTTTTTCTATTTTCATTTTTTCGCACTAGTAAAAAAATACCCGATTTTTATTCACAGCAGATTTGATTTATAAAAAATATAACCATGCAATTAAATAAAATTTAACGAAATATCCCGGAAGCCAATACTTATCGGGCCTTTGACAAAACATTCGGCCCTTTAGCCCTCTTCGTTTTGGGCTCTGGACCAATTAGACAACGCCCTCTACTAATCGATTCTCATACTCAATCCTGCTTCCGAAACCCTAGCGGCGGAGCTTCTTCTTCTCAATTCAACAGCATCACACCAATTCCATCAGCAACCATGGTAACTAGTTTGTTCCATCTTCTATACTCTCGGGCACTCTCAATGTGCGTGAATTCGCTTATTATGTGTCTGTGTTGTGTGTTGTGCAGGCTGACGTCGAGACAGAGGTGGCGGCTGGGCAGCCGAAGAAGAGGACGTTCAAGAAGTTTAGCTTCAGAGGTGTGGATCTGGATGCCCTCCTTGATATGTCCACTGACGAGCTCGTCAAACTCTTCAATGCTCGTGCCAGAAGAAGGTATTATGGTTTTTCTTTTATTTTCGTTATCCTATTGGGGTTTGATTATCTGTATTATATGATTTTTTTAGTGAATTGTTGATTGATTGATGAACTTGAATCGTACGGTATAACAGCTAGCGAATCTGTAATATCTTTTATTGTCGTTAGTGGATGTTTAGTGTTTTTCTCGTTCGTGGTTTGACTTTGTGCAGCAGTGTCAAGCTATAATTTTGGTTGCTGCTGTTTTATGCTGCTCATGTATTTTTTATCTTGTCAGTGTTTGTTTTATGAAGCTTTGTAATTGTGAGCTGGTCCCTTTTATGACATCTTGTATGTTGTAACCACGAACAGTGTTCGACTAACCAAGTTTAAGGTGTGTTATAATATGTTACTGCATTGATTTGTTGTGGATGATTTCAACTGAAAAGTGTGTTTCCCTTGAAAATTTGTTTCTTTATCACCGCTTGTGTCTGGAGCATGTATTGTGACATGATACTTTGGTTATGTTTGTTTTAGCACATTTTATTTGCCATTTAACATTTGATCCGATCCTTACCTGGATGATGAAATGGGCAGGTTCCAGAGGGGTCTGAAGAGGAAGCCAATGGCTTTGATCAAGAAGCTGCGCAAGGCTGTAAGTATTCCAAATTTTCAACTCATCATTATAATTCACCTTTTTATGCAATTTCTCGAGGTACGTTTTTCACTCTAGTTGTTAATCTTGTTTCACTCGAGCATGTTTATTCATAAGTTTTCCACTTGTTACACTCACGGCACTGAGTTTTTGTGCCTCTGGCAGTTTCTGGATTGCAAAATTTATTCTTTTTTTATTAAATTGGAATAAATAGTTTTCCTACTATTCATTCTGTGCTTGCATACTTGTGGTTGTGTTGAACTGATATGACCTATGGTATATGTTTTAGAAACGTGAGGCCCCACCAGGTGAGAAACCAGCTCCTGTTCGAACCCACCTGCGAAACATGATCATCGTTCCTGAGATGATTGGCAGTGTCCTTGGTGTCTACAATGGCAAAACCTTTAACCCAGTTGAAATTAAACCCGAAATGATTGGCCACTATCTTGCTGAGTTCTCGATCTCATACAAGCCGGTCAAGCACGGAAGACCTGGTATTGGTGCTACACACTCTTCAAGGTTTATTCCTCTCAAGTAAAAAGTTCTGCCCTCAAATCAAGAAGACATTATGTTGGGGCCAACTCTTCCTCCTCATTACCGCCACTTGATTATTCTAACCCGCAATCCAAGGAGGTATATGAAGGGGAACGAATGTGATTGTTTCTGAATTTTTGTTTCTCTTTAGTGTTTTATTGAAGCTGTTCGAGTGTTAGTTGAGACTTGTGACGTCTACATCTGAACTCCCGTCTTTGGAAAATTGGTCTCGGATAATTTGGAATAAGAGTTTTGAATTTGATATTTTTTCCTAAAAGAAAATTCGATAGTCTTTTGCATGTTTTTTTACATTTCTAATATCTGTCTTTTCAGGAGGGTTCCTGATGTTTTTGGCATTGTTTGTATTCGTTAGATTTTCTTTTTAAAAAATAACAATTAGAAGCAAACTAGAAAAGAAATGAGTGTACTGTTTATGTTCGCGGTTTTTGTTTATTACTTGTTACATACATGCATATCAGTTATAATTAATCTTTTCTATGTTATTATTGTTTCACACTTTTTATCCTATATCGTTTATTCCACATCGATCTATTTATTATTTAATATTTTTTGGTTGTCATCGAAAATTTCAAAAAGGATTGTTCTGTTAATATAGTTTAAAAGTATGCTGGTAAGTGATACTAAAGTCATTGTTTTTGTTTATATATATTTTCCTAACCAAAACCGTTTCAATTTCGAAATGTACATCTTTTATGGAATCAAATAGGAAAACAAAATTATTTCTATACGATGAGAAATGAGATACATAAACAAGCAAAAATTCTATATTTACAATTGGACCCACACATAATTGATTTTGAAAATTTGTTATATGAGAGTAGCATCAAAACGTAATTCAGTTGATAAAATTTTAATCCCAACGAGGCTTAAATTTTGTTTTTGGAATTAATTTAATTAAATGCTCGTAAAAATCAAAAGTTGAATTGCAAGGACAAAACGTATTTCACCAAATCATATGGGTTATTTCATAGTTTCCAAACTTTCCGCCACAAACAGCGTGGCCATTCTTCTGTTGGGTTGCTCATCAACCTGTATATTTTCACGATGTTTACACGATATCGAGGATGATTACGAAGTTGGCTCGCCATGGTTGTGTCCAACTGCTTGATCAACTCTTGTTTAAGATAAAAAAAAAGGAGGGTATGAGATTGTCGTTCAGAACAATTAGATTAGTTATTGATTTCTATGGGTTCTCCGGAAAGGGTGATGCCGCTTTAAACATTTTCCACAATGCTGAGACCATTTGTGGTCCTTTGTCACAAAACTGTCAGCTGGTTATTTGTTCATCTCTCTTGAGGACATTGGCAAAGTATCAGATGAACACTGAAGCCATGGATGTAATTGAGGAGATGATTATGCATGGGATATTCCCAGATTTACAGACCTTTTCTGGGTTGATCCATCATTATGCACTTGTAAGACAGTGCAACGACTTTTTGAGATGGTACGACAGACTGACTTGGAGCCTGAAGCTTACATACACAAGTTTCTCATATGTGCTTATTGCAAGTGTGGAAGAGCTATTCTTGCTTTGAGGGCTTTTGGGGACACGAGGAATTCCGGATTTATGACTGATGCTGCTGCCGAAGAAATGCTTGTAAAGAGTTTATGGAAGGAAGGAAATCTCATGAGACGTTTTTCTTGGTTCTAAAAGAGGACGGGAGAATTAGTCCATCAAGAAGGCGTCTAAAGACCTCGGTTATTTCATTGCTCTGACAACTATAAGACCAAATCGGACGGGGAATCACTAGGCAGCACTCTGGTGATCTCATATTTCCAGTCCACTTCAGCTGCATAACCTTCAAGATTTTCCCCGGAGTGGTGTTGGAAGGCACTATGCACAAAATAATGAAACACGGTGTTTTCTTGCAGTGCGGGCTGTGTTAGGTAAGATTTTATTTAATGTGGTGGGACCCACATTAAATAAAATAATAATAAAATCTTTTCCCACATCGTTTTTTTATTAAAATTGGACGAGGGAATTAGTTATAAATAGAGCTCAATTCCTTCAGTTATTGTATCCCAAAATCAAAAGCTTTTTAGCTTTGATAAATAGAGAGTGCATAGAAAAAAAGAGTGTATTTTTTTCTTGAGTGCGGGAATTCTCTTGTGTGAGTTAGAGAAATTATTTTCTCGGTATACTCGGGTTGGGAGTGTGAGAAATATTGAGTGTATTGGTGTATACACTTGTTGTAATATTTCTTCCAGTTATAAAAGTTGCAGTGCTCCGTGGACGTAGCCTATATTGGGTGAACCACGTAAATCTTTGTGTTCTTGTTGGTTATTTTATTCCGCAATTTTTTGGGTACTATTATCATCGTGGTCGGCATCGCTTCGGGGGTGTAATTCCCCAACAACTGGTATCAGAGCCTTGTTGTGAAAATTCTTAAGAATTCTGAGTATGCTCTGTGGTTGCAGCTTTGTCTGATCTTCCACATCAGAAAAGATTTTTTAGACTTTTTGCTAAGGCTAGAGAAGTGATGGCCGGAGATGATGGATCGGGACCGAGTATCAACAAGTTCGACGGTACAGATTTTACGTTCTGGCGACTACAAATTATTGATTATTTGTATAGCAAGAAGTTGCATCAACCTCTATCTGGAAAGAAGCCGGAAAAGATGGAGGATGATGACTGGAAGCTTCTTGATCGACAAGTGTTAGGTGTAATACGATTGACCCTAACGAAGAACGTGGCACATAACGTGGCGGAGGCAAAAACAACGGAGGAGATGATGTCCATTTTGTCGGACATGTACGAAAAGCCATCGGCAAATAATAAAGTATATCTCATGAAGAAGTTATTTAACTTGAAGATGAGAGAAGATGCATCGGTGGCTAAACACATCAATGAATTCAACACGATTGTTTCACAGCTGACATCGGTTGAAATTAAATTTGATGATGAGATTCGGGCACTTATTCTTTTGGCGTCTTTACCAGACAATTGGGAACCGATGCGGGCAGCGGTTAGCAACTCTGTTGGAAAAAGAAAGCTACAATTCAATGATGTCAGAGATCAAATTCTTGCTGAAGAAGTTCGCAGGATGGATTCGGGTGAAGGAACATCATTGAGATCTGCTCTAAATCTCGAGAATAGAGGAAGGAGCAGGAGTGGCGAAAAGAGTTTTAACCAATGGCATGGTAGATCCAAGTCAAGAAATGGAAAAGACAAAAGCAACTTTGAAAAGAATGTGAAGTGCTGGAGCTGTGGTGAGACTGGTCACTTGAAAAAGAATTGCAGATCAACAAAGAACGACGCTAATGTTGTTACTGAGGAGGTACATGATGCTCTATTACTATCCATGGAAAGCTCGGTTGATTCTTGGGTTATGGACTCGGGAGCTTCGTTTCATACCACTGGTAATCGTGATGTATTCGATAATTACATTGCGGGAGATTACGGAAAAGTTTTCCTGGCTGATGGAAAACCTTTGGAAATTGTTGGTATGGGTGATATCCGGATGAAGATGACAAATGGATCTGTCTGGAAAATCAACAAAGTAAGGCATGTACCAAAGTTGACACACAATCTGATTTCAGTAGGACAGCTTGA
>NW_027360287.1:0-775 GCF_012295235.1 Primulina huaijiensis
TTTAATTTAAATTAATTTTATAAATGGGTGAATATCACGTATATTTTTATAAATATATATTAATCATTTATTCTAACGTACGACCACAAATTAAGTGCATATATATGGTCAACTCGTATATCATACTTTATATTTTAAGCGAGTAATCAATTTCACTAAACTAATATATGATCGAAATATTAATTAATTTATCACAAATTATAAAGGAAACAAAACAAGAATTCACCTTATAAATTGTTACTCGTCAAATTTGAACTCAATGCAATAACATGACTTCTTATGCACTTCAATTTTGTTCCTTGAGATAAATTTTTTTGGTCATATAAATTGCACGTTTTTATTTTTTCGTTTTGTTATCGGTCAACTTACGGTCTTTTTGAGTCTACTAATTTTTATTATTTTTTTGTTTTAGTCTATTTTCATCACATGACGCCGAAAAATGATGACGCGCGTGTCATCAGTCTGATATGAAAAAAGAGTAGCAAATACAAATTCCATGTTGATTTATTATGATCAAATTTTGATCAATTAGATTAACATAATCCCCTAGTCCCTACAAATCAATTGAGCAATTTCGCGTTTCCCAAATTATACAATATAACAATCTCTACATTTTACGCACATTGAGGAAACAAACATAATTTATTTAAACTTTTAATATAAAATAAAACAAGATAATTTGAATGTGCGGACAAGACAATATCCCATTGGTCCTTTGTTCCATTTTTTCATGAGTTACTTTGCAATGTTTCTGTTCGGTTCCACTAAGATGAAT
>NW_027360288.1:0-482 GCF_012295235.1 Primulina huaijiensis
GCAAACGGTGGCGATCGCCAGGTACGGCCCCCTTGATAAACTCGGGCCGTCGCAGAAACTGTAAACACCTGTTGTAACACGCACAATGATTAAATTTACTCATAAACATGTGAGTTCGTGTATTTTTTCGTTCGTTTTACGGAAAATTTTGGTGGGTTTTTTTTTAGTTGTTCTTATGTTGACATAATTTCAGGGTGAGATTCCTGAAGCTTTTGCACAGGATCCGCTACATATTTAGCTCCACCCTTTATATCCAACCCAAAAATTCAGTTGAGAATTTAGAATCTGAAATTATATATATATATATATATATAAATGAAATGAACCTCATACTTACACAAAATGATGGCGGAGCGGATGATAGATATGAGAGGGATATCTATGAGCGAGTCTCGGAAATCATAGTCTCTAAGGTACAAATACAGTGTCCGGAGGGTGATTGGCGGCGCTGGTGGCGGCAGGGCCACCGAGAGCAGGGCGGA
>NW_027360288.1:1297-1518 GCF_012295235.1 Primulina huaijiensis
ATGTTTTGGTGATAAGACAGATGTGCTTGAATTTTAAACACACATAATTGTAAAAACCTTAATTTAATATAGAAGATTTTACATTTTTTAAAATATTTCACAAGGGTGATTATTACAATTTAATTTACTTAAGTGAAGTTTAATGAGCGACCTAAGACTTGATAATGATGATTAAATTTTGGAAACAATGCAATTTTTATCTGATATATTTTTCTATTTGT
>NW_027360289.1:0-684 GCF_012295235.1 Primulina huaijiensis
CAATTAAGCTGTTGTTACTACATTTTTAATTAATTTTGCTGCATTTATAAGTCCACATAATAGTTAAAATTACCTTAAAAGATATAAAAATACTTTTAAAATAGTGAAAAATGTCAAATATAACAAAAACAATTAAGAATTAATAGAGAAAAATCAAAAGAAATTTCAAAATTTTCAATTATAATTTAGAATTTATGATTCAAGATTTGAAAAAAATATAAAATAAAATTAAATAATTTATTTTTTTTACTGAAACATTTTATCAATGATAGTTTTGTTAAATAATTTCAATCAATTGTTTGACTTAATGTATTTAAGAAAAATTTCAAATTCAAACTTTATTATTTATTTAAATTAATTTAATATTAATTAAGCAATGATAGAAATAAATCTTGTAGGATATATCGTTTGTCGATTTATTAAAATTTATAACTTGTGGTAACAATGCTTAAACATTAACTCAAATCATTTAAAATCATACAATAGTTCAAGCGTCATGTTTCGATTGCTATATCAAGCAGGGACCATTATTGTATACCAACAATTGCACTCTTTGCAATGAATGATAATTGAACTATTGAGATTGGCTCCGATACTAATTGTAGACAAGACATTTTTCATTGTATCGAAACTATAGCTCGTGATAACAGTGCAAATCAACTATTTTAAACGGTATAGTAGTCC
>NW_027360290.1:0-637 GCF_012295235.1 Primulina huaijiensis
ATTCGAAATGTAACTGCTCTCCCACCCTAGTCCATGTCTGACCATTGAGAGAAGTAAAACTCTAGCCCGACTATTTAAGGAGGGAGTGGTTATACCCGAAAAGGGTCCGGTCATCCTTGGACTCGGGAGGGGAAGAAAAACCGAGAACCCAAAGCTGGTCCCGAGAAGCCAAGAGGAGACCGGGTGGAAGTCATCCCTGATAAAGAAAGAACACCCTGTTTAAACCATCTCGAGCACACATCAAGCTAGAGCTGGTCTCGGGAAGCCAAGAGAAAACTAGGTGGAAGCCCGCCAATATAAAGAAAGAGTTTAAACCACATTAGGCACGCATAATCCCAAAAAACTTATCAGACCACTACCAAATTTTACAAGCCCAGGCCCAAGGGCTCAATAGAGCAACACAAGAATGTTGAGTCAATTGATCATGGACCTTGTCCACCGATAATCAAGGGGTCTGTTCCTCTCCATGATATCAGATCATGCGGAAGCCAAGATGTGTGTCACGTCCTCACATTGTGGCCATTACCCGAGCATCTCGGAGTGGTCACCGACTTTGGTACCCTATAGATACACACATAGGTAAAATCAAGGTTCACTTTCATTCAAGCACTCACTCTATATTATCTTAAATTTTCTT
>NW_027360291.1:0-835 GCF_012295235.1 Primulina huaijiensis
GAAATATTTTGATCGTGTTTGTTTTTCACCATGTTTTGAGGTTCAATGACACTAAATTATTGGAGAAAATAAGAGGGAAAAGGATCGTGTTTGTAGGCGATTCTTTGAACAGAAATCAATGGATAACAATG
Source organism: Primulina huaijiensis (assembly GCF_012295235.1). Taxonomy (NCBI): domain Eukaryota; kingdom Viridiplantae; phylum Streptophyta; class Magnoliopsida; order Lamiales; family Gesneriaceae; genus Primulina; species Primulina huaijiensis. The sequence continues at coordinate 132 of NW_027360291.1, forward strand.
CTTTGTTTGATTGAGTCGACTCTTAGCTCATCATCCTCTAAATCAGTCATCAGCACGGGGAATTTATTCAACCTTGAGGCAAATGTAAGACAACGTTTTCTTTTCCCCTTAAAAATTAAAGAAATAATTTTTTTTTAAAAAAAAGGTTATGATTTATTGATCTGTTCATATTTATAACGATTTTAAACAATTTTCTTGGTTTATATACATGAAGGAATACAACGCCAGCATAGGGTTTTACAGGTCTCCATTTCTAGTTGAATCTAACAATGATGATCCATACTTCCACCGGCTAAAAAATCGCGTAATTCGAGTCAAGGCCATTGAAAAGCATGCTAGGCTCTGGAGTGATGCAAATATACTCGGATTTGACTCGTTCATGGTGGGTAGTGCCATCAATGATAATCTTGTACGTACATTACATTCCAAGAAACTAATAGCACGATAGCTTTCCCTGCTTCATGTAGCGGTATATATCTAATGCGTGAACTGTGTCAGGTGGGGTTCATTTGGGAGCCCCGACTCGATCTACAACAAGGTGGAAAACAGGGCCACGTCTCTACGAAATGGCACTAAATACATGGTCGGGTTGGTTGGAGTTCAACATCAACCGAACGAAAACAAAGTTGTTCTTCATGAGCCTGTCACCTTATCATCAATTATATGCGTATTTGTAATGCAAAATATTTGAACTTTAGTTGTTT
>NW_027360292.1:0-817 GCF_012295235.1 Primulina huaijiensis
TTTCATAATTAACTCAAAATAATCTTGTCTTACAGCGATAAATTCTCAAAACGAAATAAAATGTGCGGAAGCGTTATATAACTTGAATCAAAACTTAGGAAGAACATAATCGAGTAATCTTTATGTCTCGAAATTTCTATATATAAGTGTACTATTTGACACACACACACACACACACACACACACACACACATATATATATATATATACGATCGGCATATGTTATTCCTTCGATTTGCTAAATAATATTTGAAAGCATGTTTGAGAAAAATATTTTTGAAGGCACTGATATCAACTATGACCGATCGACCCCCACTTACTGAGTGTTTTTCCAAACACTCACCCCTTACTCTATGCTCTCCAGATAAGAACGAAGACCAAGTACACGATGATGAAAATTACTCACTTATGTTCTTCCTAAGTTTTGATTCAAGTTATATAACGCTTCTGCACATTTTATTTCGTTTTGGGAATTTATCGCTGTAAGACAAGATTATTTTGAGTTAATTATGAAATAATCTGGTTTTGGTTTATACTGAGCTACAAGGCTTGTTGTTTGACGATTATGCTATCGTTGAACAATGCCGATATCGACTAACCTCGGTCTTGGAGCGTGACACTCCTGATTTCACTTTGCGTAGTACCAAACACGACTCAATAACATCGAGATACATGTGGAATCTTGATCAGTAAAGAAAATATAGGTCGAGTTGTGAGAGGTGTTTGAATTTGTTTGTCAAAAGTGTTGTAATCCAGAATGATAACGAATACGAACACTACTAAAAAAAAGGCAAAAGACAACGGTTAAACACCGTTG
>NW_027360293.1:0-2723 GCF_012295235.1 Primulina huaijiensis
CTCCCGTAAAATATTTCGTTTAGGTACATTTTTGAAAATATTGTCTGAACCCTCAAAAAGTCTCCCAACTTGCTACAATTTGCGTACCGATTTAAAATATGACTCGATGAGTAAAAATACCCTACCAAGGCACTTTTTCAAAAATCACCCTTATTTACACATATATTAAATAATTAAAAATAATTATTTAATAAAAATATTTTTCGCTAACTGTCCCCGGTCTACGTTCCTCGTTCGAGCGCGAAATACTACTAAAAGCCTTAATACATAAAATATTAATAAACCATGAAATGAAACACATATCCATGCAATAATCATGCATTTAATGCTTTAAATTAATTAAACACATATTTTAATAAAGCCCTAGATTGCTTGCATTCATGTTACGTAACTCGAATTTTCTAGACCTTACAATGCTTATATGACCAACTTTATGTATTGCTTGATCGAATAAATATTGTACTCAATTCATGTGTACTGTGTGCTTGATTGGTAATTTACTATACTCAATCGGACTTTTTTGTATTGCCACAATATAACTTCATCCGCAAATGAAGTGTTTATTAGCGTGCTTATATGACCAACTTTATGTGGTGCTCGATCGAATATATATTGTACTCAATTAATGTGTATTGGGTGCTCGATTGGTATTCAAAATAAATTTCATAAAGTTTTAATAAGTCAAATGATATTCACATTGACTTGTGTTTCTTAGCATGATTATATGACATACTTTACGTGGTGCTCGATCAAAGATAAATTGTGCTCAACGCATGTGTATCGTGTGCTCGGTTAGTAAACTATTATACTCAATTCATGTACATAGATAGCTTATTCACAAGGATTACGTACCGATAAACCAATATTAAAAAAAATAAAGACATAACAACCACCATTTGTCTGTCTTCATTACATAATTTAAACCAACAAAACGACATATACTTGTAATATTCAAACTCCAATACTACTACAACTTCTTAACCATAAGCATAATGCAAATTATTAATTACTCAAACTTGTTTTTCGACAGTCCATTTTTATCAGATAATATTAAGGCTGCCATACGAGCTCGATAAGTGTCCATCTTCACATCCGCTGCATAGCTCCAGATGTCATCTGTGTCACGGGCTAGACACTCCAACCACATGCATGCATAAATGCCACAATCGAGGGTCGCACCTTGTTGATGACAAGGTTCTCTTAACACTGGCTCACTAACTATGTCGAATCCTCATAAGTGACGTATGGCACCTGCTAAAAACTTTGTCTGCACAAAACAGTACTTTCTTTCTTCAATTTTAATTCGTATTTAAATATATTATGGTTAAACTTACATAAAATTTTGCTGTCCCAACTGCGAATGGACTGTGCATGGACTTTCACAGTTTAAACATCACTTCATCTCGTTTGTAAACCAAAAAAAACCAATGCCATCTGTCATTCATGGGAAAATGATATACCTGCATCTTCTAAATACATTTTCACCTAATTTCTGTAGTTTACCCATCGTGAAAGATGTCATCTTTGCAAGAAAATCTCCATAATCATCCCGGTGTACCATCCTTCTTTTCCCATATTCTTTCAACTTCGTAACAACTTCCTCTTACAAATTCAAGACAACATATGCTAATGTATCTTAATCCGGAAAACCCAAAAAAAAAATAATGACAAAAAATTTCTAACTGCTACGAACCTGCACAATCGTGTCCATGCAATACATTTCAAATCCATGCTTGAAACTTTGCTTTTGCATAATTCTCATTTAAAAATTAATTATCTCTGACGCAACAGAATCACCAAACAGAAAATGACAGAATATCGGTCCAATTAACCTTATAAACTTATCTTGCAAAACGACAACACTACAATAATAGAAAATTCAATTCCATTAAAAAAATTATGAAATATTACTACGAAAATAAGAAGAAGAAACATATGGAAGATCAACGTACTCCAATTCCTTCCTAGTAAGAAAGTATGTCAACAATTTCCTCTCTTCATCAGCTGCTTCTTCATGTCCACAAAAATCGAATCTACCTTTGAATTCATTTATGGAAACTTTGCCAGGAGTATTGCCTTTCTTCTCAACATCTACAAATTCTTATCCAAAAGTGACGATATATTTAGTAATATAACAGCAAATCCAAACATCATTAACAATAATATAACTAAAAAAATAAAATTAAAATAATTAGTAGTATGTGATTAAAGTATGCTCCATTTACTTGTTTTGTCACCTTCCTCTTACGTATTGGTGTTGAGCTAGGCAGGGTCACAAACATGGACTTTTTTTTTTTCNATGCTCCATTTACTTGTTTTGTCACCTTCCTCTTACGTATTGGTGTTGAGCTAGGCAGGGTCACAAACATGGACTTTTTTTTTTCCTTCACACGATTATCCCTAGTCCTTACATTGTCCACAATTGAAGATTGAAAAACAATACGCTTCTCTACTTCTGAAGTACCATCAACAGTAACACCATTGCTCTCATCACCTGATCTATTCCTAGAGTCACCTCCTAACACGTAATTGTTTTCTTTTTTTAAAACATCATCACTATTATGATTCAATCCATTACTTTCGGTACCAGTTTCCATCTCATCAATTAAAGCATTCAAAGAATGAGATCCCTCTAATTCTTTGTTTTCTTTTTCCAGATCAGAAATAATTTCTTTTATCATTACATCTACAAAATCATCAAAGTTAGAGGCTGCATCATGTGC
>NW_027360294.1:0-954 GCF_012295235.1 Primulina huaijiensis
AAATGTTTTAAGTGTGGCAGCACGGACCACATGCTACGGCAGTGCGCCCGGAAGAATCTGCCTACCCAAGGCAGAGTTTTTGCTCTCCATGCTGCGGAGAAGAACCCTGATACCATGCTGATGACAGGTACCTTACAGCTTTAAGTTACATTTGCATTCCAATGTTTTGGGAATCGGGATTAAGATTTTGAACTTAGAATTGCGATAGGATTGCATGCTCTACTCAGTATTATTTTCGGGATTTAGTTAGAAGAACTGTGACCTTTGCATGTCTATAAGCTTAGCTCTTGTGATTATTTTGGTTCAGCTTAGTGTTCCGAACTTTCAGGGAGAATTTTCATAGCTGGCTCAACTACCAAAGCCCTGATAGATTCAGGGGCTACCCACTCATTTATTTCAGAGGTCTTTGCAAACTTTCTCAAAGTTAAGACCATCGGGCTAGATGTAGCCTATTCGGTGTCATTGCCTTCGGGAGAGGAGATAACCGCGACCAGCGTGATCCGAGACATAGACATTGAGCTGCATGGAAATCTTGTTTATGCGGATCTCATCTTATTGCCGATGCCAGAGTTTGACATCATTCTGGGGATGGACTGGCTATCGCGGAACAGAGTTTTGATCGACTTTCAGCGGAGATCCATTCTAGTCCGACCGCCTGGGATGACTCAGTTCTTATTTGAGCCGGACAGGTACTTTCCTTTACCGCGCATTATTCCATATGTTCAGGCTAGGAAGCTCATGCATAGAGGGTGTCAGGCATTTTTAGCAACTTTTATATCTGTCCCCGAGACACCCAGTCAGTCAGCCGCAGATGTTCCGATTGTTAGAGACTTCCTAGACGTTTTTCCTGAGGACGTCTCTGGTATGCCACCTGAGAGAGAGGTGGAGTTTTCTATCGAGCTTACGCCGGGTACGGTTCCAATCTCCAAAGCACCGTACCGACTTGCACCGACA
>NW_027360295.1:0-459 GCF_012295235.1 Primulina huaijiensis
AAATTATCCAAGTGATATTCTTCTTTAATTCTGGTACACAATATAAAGAATGAGGAGGATCACCTATTACAACTGTGCACAGTACACTTATTGCTGTACTTACTGCAATTATTACACTATTTGTGTTTCAACCATCTATTCTACTAAATGTATGTCACCTACTGGCACTTTCTCTATTTTATTATTAATGGCTACTATTACACTATTTATTCTATTTGTACCGGTACTAGTAGTTATTCTACTAGTCGTAAACCTGCTACTAGCAGTACATAAACCGGATTCTGAAAAAGTGACCGCGTATGAGTGTGGTTTCCAGCCAATTTATGGTCAAACGCGAAACCCATTTGCGATCTCTTTCTATGTGGTTGCTATGCTTTTCCTTATCTTTGATCTTGAAATTCTACTCGTTTTTCCACTAGCTTCATGTATATATTCAGTACAATCGTATGGATTCTGAAT
>NW_027360296.1:0-697 GCF_012295235.1 Primulina huaijiensis
TACAAAGTGTATTATATCGTATATTCAAAAGGACTATGAGTGACGATGCATGCATGTGTAACGATTCATGTTGGACCAAGCTACGACCAATGACCAGTAGCTGTGCATAAGTATGAATTGAGGCTTATGTTGGGTCAGCCTATGACTTATGATCGTTATAAAAAAAACATTAGCGCAAGTTGTACCAACACTTTATAAATCTAGTTACTTAAGCACAGGGGCGGAGCTACATACTCTTTTAAAAAAGCCCGAGTGACCCAAATTTTTTTAAAAAAAATGTATATGTAAATTTTGTATAATTTTGGAATAATATGATATTAGTCCGGGTAGATCAATTTAAAATACTAAAAGATACTATAGTTTAAAATTCTAACTCGGGCAGACCCATATTTCTGGTTCCGTCACTGTTTAAGCCTGAAGGTCATCTGTTCGACTGTTGGGGAGACGAAAGAAACCACTTTTCAAGGATGATATATTCTATGTGCGACGGTGAATGGACATAAGCTACGGATCATACTAGACCATCCTATAGCTCATGACCAATAATAATGCATAAATATGAACTGATGTTCACGTTGGGTCAGCCTATAACCCATAATCATTACATTTTATTTCTATAATTTCCTTTTCCTCGAGAAAAAGGATAAATGCAGGTAGAATTGGATTAGTTCGACCTTACCCTTGGGAATTGGGATGA
>NW_027360297.1:0-1834 GCF_012295235.1 Primulina huaijiensis
ATATTAAATTTCTATTAAATACATATTTTAAAGTTCTATTAAGATACATAACAATAATGACAACAATTTACGGACACTCTTTTAAAATAATTGAAAAACATAATATTATATAAAAAGCTTTTATATTTTATTTAGTATTCTAGAGAGTAGTAAACATAAATGAGTAAGTCTTTTGTGAGACGGTCTCACGAATCTTTATCTGTGAGACGGGTCAATCCTACCGATATTCACAATAAAAAGTAATACTCTTAGCATAAAAAGTAATATTTTTTTATGGATGACCCAAATAAGAGATCTGTCTCACAAAATACGATCCGTGAGACCGTCTCACACAATTTTTTGCCAACATTAAATTCTATAAAAGTAACACACAACTTAAATCCATAATCAAAATTAAATAGAATGATATAATCAAGGCAGATACTTAAATATAGTTTATAATTTCAAAAAACATCAAATTTAAATTTGAATTTTAAAAAATAAATTGAAAAAAATTCACATTTAATTACGAATTTATTTCCTATTTGTTTCAAATGTTAATGCGGTATGTGAATACATTAATAATAATATTTTTTATAACATATTATTTTTGACAAAAAAAACTTTTCAGATATGGAAAAAACTTTGTTTATATATATGTGTGTGCGCGTGAACCATGTAAAATAAAAGAAATATAAATAATACCCTTAAATCAAAAAATAAAATGTATGGAAAAAATAATAATAAAATTTTGATAATGAAAAATACTTTTTAAACTTGAATTTATGTTGTTTCCATATGTTGGTAGATCGTATCAACAAATTAATCAGAGTTTAGGCGCTAAATGTATTTTTGAATGATTTAAAAGTAGTTTATGTTTTCAATTGAGCTCAGTTTCAATTTGAATAAAGAACATACAAACACATAATTCATATACTACATTTAAATTGATATAAAAATAAATTAAATTTACATTTAAACCAATAAAAGAATTGATATAATCAATTCAAACAATAATTGAAGTTTATATTTTCAAATTTCTTCAATTCACATTTGAAATTTTTTTTAAAAATATATAATTCTTTATTACAAAAATATTAATAAAAACATAAAATTAATTGTTTTCAATCATTTAATGCAGTTCACCTATTTCAAGATCAATGATATATCTTTCTTTTTTTAGAATTATCATTTTTAAAAGTAATTGTTTTCAATCAAATTATATTCATCACAACCTCGTTGGTATGAACCGTGTGATGAAACCAAGATATTAAATCATGTGATGGAACCGACGTCAAATCAATAAATGCTATATATTTTTTCAAGATATTTAGATTTAAATTTGAAATTAAAAGTAAAATTTATATTTTCAAGAAATTCAATTTTAAAATGGAAACCAAAATTGAGTTTTTGTCATTTAAGGAAATTTGTGAAACACTTATAAATTTTAATAGAAAATTCGAAATACGATTCCGTCAACTGTCGCACGATTATTTCGACATTTACTTTCTTGCTATATGAAAAACTCGAAAATTTCTATTTTTGGAAAATTCCTCAAATATTCCATTTTTGCACTAGAATAATTTAGTAACTGTCGATTTGATCTGATTTTCTGTTATTCTAAAGCTTTACCATTGCTTAATTATAGGAAATGAAGTGCCAAACTCGGGGAATGGATCCCCTACTGTGGGGATGCCCACAGTAGGGAATGATGTGGCAAAAAAAAATTTTAAATAGTTTTTTTATATTTATTTTAATTCTTTTTAGTTTTAATTTTAAATTTTTTGATTTTTTTTGTTTTCATTTTTCTTTTACTCTCTCAAATTTTCATTTTTAGTCTTGTTTAAAATATATT
>NW_027360297.1:1921-2591 GCF_012295235.1 Primulina huaijiensis
AAAAAAATTATATATTTTATTTTCAAAATAAATAAATTCGGTAGTCAAAAAATTAGAAAACAATTGGACATGTAAATGATCAAGAAAATATAAATTTTTATATTGAAGTCCTCTCCTCCCTTATTGTAATTTTTGTAAAAAAAATTAATGAGAAAAAAAAAAAGAAAATGAACGAATCAAGCGTGTGAAAAGAACTAAAATTGATACATAAATATGTTTTACTTTCAAAACAAACGAGATAAACAAAATGTAAAAAAAAGAAAGAAAGAAGGAAACAAAAAAGTCCAAAAATACCAAAAGAAAAAATTATAATATATTTTAAACAATACTAAAATTGAAAATTTGAGAGTTAGTAAAAAAAATATGAAAATAAAAAGCTTAAAAAAATTTTAAACTAAAAAAAATTAAAATAAACATAAAAAAAACTTTTTAAATTTTTTTTTTTGCCACATCATTTCCTACTATAGGGTGCCCACAGTTAGAGATGACAATGGATAGGGAATGGGTCGGATTTCATACATCTATCCCCATACCTATTTATTAAATTCATCCCCATACCCATCCCCAAATCCATCGGATATTGAATTTCATTCCCATCCCCATACTCATCGGATTATCGGATACCCATACCCTACACAAATACCCAATTATCATATACAATTGAATTTTT
>NW_027360298.1:0-1575 GCF_012295235.1 Primulina huaijiensis
ACTTAAATATCGTTTTTACACTAAATATATACTAAAAATTTGAATATATTCTATTTTAGTAAAGTTGAGAACATGATAATAACCACCTAGGAAGGACACCGACTTTTTCTTCCAATTCTACGCTAATATGATACTAATATTACACTTTTGTTTTTTTTTTAAAAAAATTTCAACACACACTTTTATTTTTATTTTTTTATTTTAACAATTCAAATATAAATTTAATCACTCCAGAATTTTGACAAATTTCACTTTATTCCATCGATAATGATAAAAAAGAATGTACACACAAGTATCGCGTGTGCAGAGTAACTAGTCGCTAAATAAATATCCATGTCTTTACACTAAAATTGTATTATTATTATTATTATTATTATTATTATATGAGTTAATTTGAATTACTAATTAAATATCCATGTTTTTCCACTAGATACTAAAAAATTGAATTACTAGTAATTTAATATTTCGATTTAAAAAATCTGAAAATTTCCATGTTTTTTTACACAATATTTTATTTCTATTTAATTTTTAAAAAAAATCCCTGTTTTTATATAAATTTACTTAAATATCTTTTTTTTACACTAAATAATAAAATTTTGAATGACTAATTAAATATCCCTGTTTTTACACTAAATAATAAAAAATTGAATTACTAATAATTTCTTTTTTCCATCTAAAACGTCTGAACTTTAATAATTTATTAACCAAATTATCCCATGTTATGCCTTTTGGGTTGGGGGTGTTAAAAGTAATTTTTCGGGAGTTTGACTACAACTCTTTGCTCTTCTTTTATCTCTAAACCTAACTTAATTGTTAGGGGTGTAAACGAATCAAATCGAACTAAATATTAGTAAACATTTAAGATTACAATTCGGCTCGAATTAAGTATATTCGAGCTCGATTCGAAGCTCGAAAGTTTTTAATTTTTTGGCCGAGTTCGGCTCGAAATGAAGTTTGAGTTCGGCTCGAAATCTTCAAACATATTCTCGAGCTATTCAAACTATTGTTCAGATAGTAATGTTCAACAATGAAAGTTCGAAAGCTCGAAATGTATATATATTAAATATATAATTGTATTATATTAATAAAATATTAAGGCTCGCGAGAGGCTCACAAACTAAATAAATTCGGCTCGAAAAAAGTTCGAACATGCTCATGATAGACTCATTTCATTCAAATGTGTACTAGATGATCCGATAACTTAATATAGCACAATCGAGTCTAAAGATATTGAGAATAAAATGTCTCCATATATAGTACCAAGCACACGATAACTGCTTTGAAGTTGTTATCAAAGATTCAAGACAACCGATGGACTGAGTTGCATGAATCCATGAACTGTGTGGAGCAAAATATTAAGATATTACAAAAATAACCATGTTTCAATCTATTTTTTTAATTTTAAAAAACTTTTAGCAAATACTAAACAGATTTAAAAACATCTTTCATTAAAAGTACATGCTTATAATTATAATTTTAGATTATAACCAAACAACTCGAATGGCATTGTTTGAGGAGATTGTTGCATCTTTTATCAGTTGTTTTTATATAAAAAAGCAATGATATGCTGTCAGG
>NW_027360298.1:1657-3251 GCF_012295235.1 Primulina huaijiensis
TCTGAATCTCTGCTTGCAACGGTCCCTGTACTGACAACTGAGCGATCACTGCATTCTTCCTGCTCAGAGCATCTGCAACTGCATTAGCCTTACCCGGATGGTAGCTAATGTCACAGTCATAATCCTTCACTAGATCTAGCCACCTCCGATGTCTCAGGTTCAACTCTTTCTGTGTGAAGAATTACTTCAGACTCTTGTGATCAGTGAAAATCATGCACTTCTCCCTATACAGATAATGTCTCCAAAGTTTCAGGACAAAAACCACTGCTGCTAGCTCGAGGTCGTGAGTCTGATAGTTCTTCTCATGGATCTTCAGCTGTCTGGATGCGTAGGCTATAACTCTGTCATGCTGCATCAGAAGCGCGCCAAAACCGAGCTACGAAGCATCTGTATAAACCACAAACTCTCCTTGCCCTGATGTCATAGCTATAAATAACTGGTGTTGTGGTCAACGTCTGTTTCAGCCTGTCAAAACTCTCCTGGCACTCTGATCCTCAGAGGAATCTGACATTCTTCTTCGTTAAGACGGTCATAGGCACCGCAATAGAAGAGAAGCTCTGAATGAATTTCCGGTTGTATCTAGCCAATCCCAAGAAACTGCGCGCGGATCTCTGTCACACTCTTAGATACTGGCCAATCTCGGACTGCCTCAACCATGCTGGGATTGACCTCCACTCCGTCTCGGGATACGATGTGGCACAAGAATGCCACTATGTCTAGTCATAACTCGCACTTACTGAAGTTGGCATGCAGTCGTCTGTCCTGTAAAGTTGAAGTACGGTCCTCAAATGGTGACTGTGCTCCTCTCTGCTCTTCGAATAGATCAAGATGTCGTCTATGAAAACTATGATGAAGTGATCCAAATATGGTTGAAACACGCGATTCATGATATCCATGAAAATCGCTGGCGCGTTCGTCAAAGCGAAGGACCTCACCATAAAATATTAAAAACTCTTTTGTTTTACCTAAAATATGTTTATTACGTCTAAATGAGTAAATTATCCCTATTTTATAATATAAATCAAACTATTTACAAAAAAATATAATAATAAAAATTTAAGATACAATATAATATAAGGTGGTAAGATAGATGCATGGACAAGTGTTAGTTGAATGTAATGAATCCCGTTGTATCTGTAGCATAATTCGTTTTAAATAATACAAACTAAGGTGATCCCAATCTAATTAAGACGCACGTTGCAGAATACACTTTTAAGTGCAAAAAAAATCGATTAATTATTTAATTAATATTGCATCATCTAAAAGCTTAATTAATTAAGTAATTGATTAAGTGATTAATCGAGTAAACAAAAAAAAAGTAATATGTATAATACGCAACTGACAAACCCTAATTGGTCTTAAATAAGTGAAAAAGGTACATAAATTGTGAATTTAATACACTAAATGAGACATTTAGTCAATTGGTTTGATGTCGACTTGATTTATTAATTGTTTAAGCGATCAATCTTCTCTTGCGAGAAAGTTAAGATATCATTTCTGAAATGAAAACATATGTAATTTGTTAATTTGGGAGGAGAATTATTGGAATCATATTTAAGTATTTTAAAGTTTTTATATATTAAATATTTTTTTT
>NW_027360299.1:0-511 GCF_012295235.1 Primulina huaijiensis
CGGCGAATATGGTGGTAGGTATTCAAGACGAATGCCCGCCTCGTTACAGAGCTGTCGAATATAGTCACTCCGGTGGATGGCAGCGTTATCCATGACAAGATAAGAGCCTCTTTCAAGGTGTGGTATTACATCAAACTCGAGCCAGAGTTCGAATATCTCTGCCGTAATTGAGCCTTGGTGGATGAGCGGGTTTGGTAGCCAGCCTTCATCAGTCATTGCTGGCAATACAGACCACCTTGTTGATCGTTTAGCTCCACCAATATCCTTACAAGGCAGTCCAACAGGGGAATATCCGTATTTGCGCCATCCAGTCCTTTCGTTTGAGGCGCTCTCATCAACCCAACAGACTCTATGAGCCGGCATTGTCCTCATCTTATCACGCCAGTCATCTCTTAACTCTTGACTGGCCTCTGCGGCTACACGTTGTGCCTTCTTCCTTGAGAAGCGCCTCCTTCTTAGCAGCTCGCTTACGTATCGCTCTGATACGATGATATCAAACTCGTCATATATA
>NW_027360300.1:0-1956 GCF_012295235.1 Primulina huaijiensis
TTAAATTTTCGAATCTATCTTAAACAATTAATTGAATCTAACATTGTGTAGTTAATAATAACGATCGGAGAAAGTATTTTATTAAAATATTTAAGAATTTACTTATTATTATTATTTTTTTAAAAAAATAACAAAACTCACGGTTTTTTAAGACAAACAATTTCACAAAAATATAAATACAAAACATATTATATTTAAAATTAGTTTTATCCTAACATATGATTATAAAAACATTATAAAAATTAACAATAACAAACAAAATAAACATATAACATTATCGTTGTTCATAATTAGTGGATAGAGTATTTTTTAAAAAAAATTTATTCAAGATAAAAAAAAATTATAATCAAACATATATCAATAATTAAAAAAAATCTATTTTTTAAAAAATAATTTTAAAAAATCAATTTTTTTTAACGTTTTTTTGTAAAATTTAAAAAAAATCCAAACAAACATATGTCAATAATTAATAAAACTGCAAGTCATTCTTTACCGTAATATGGTTTTTCAATAACATCACAAATTATTTTTTTAAAAAAAAGTAATCAAGTCACGCTTAATCAATTGGCGTGACTTGTTTTTTCTTAAAAAAAATTAAGCAAATCACGCTCAATTAATTGGCGTGACTTGCTTTAATTTTTTTTTAATTAAGCAAGTCACGTCCAACTAATTGACGTGACTTGCTTTTAAATTTTTTTTAAAATTTGCAAGTCACGCAAATTATTTTGGCGTGACTTGCTTTAATTTTTTTTAAAAAAAAATTAAAGCAAGTCACGCCCAATTAACTGGGCGTGACTTGCTTTATTTTTTTTTCACAACAATTAATTGCCGTGACTTGCTTTAAAATTTTTTTAAAAAAAAAATTTAAATAAGTCACGTTCAATTAATTGGCGTGACTTGCTTTTATATTTTTTTTTTGAAGAAATTGAAGCAAGTCACGCCCAATTAATTAGCGTGACTTACTTTTAAAAAACTTTTAAGCAAGTTCAGACATATCATTGGATTAAATTCTTAAACAAATAACAATAATAATGATAAGCTTATATCATAATAAATGATTTTTAAATATCTTTATAAAAATTAATAATAATTAAATTTGCAAAAAAATTAAATCAACATAACATATAAATTATATTTTAACATAAATAATAATTTTTCTATAAATTTAATACTTAAATAATTAAATTAAAATGTTTCTTAACATTTTTTTATCACAGAAAATAAATATATGTCTCTCAAATCATGTCATATAACTTTCATTTTTTAAAAAAATATATATAATGCAAGTCACACCAACTCATTTGGCGTGACTTGTATTAAAAAAAATATTATGCAGCTTTAATATTGCATGTGCTTGTTACAGTCTTTGCCTTTAATGCATGTGATTAGGCGTGGAATAATTAAAGCAACTCACGTATTATTATATTTTTTTGAAAAAAACGAAAATGTAAGTCAAGGTTCAAAAAAAAATTATTAAACAAGTCATGCCATTTGAGATGGCGTGACTTGCTTTTTTTTAAAAAAAAATATTAAGTAAGTCACGCCTTCTCAGATGACGTGACTTGCATTTAAAAAAAAAAAAAAGTAAGTCACGCCTCTTGAAGAGGCGTGACACGTTAATTTTACAAGTCATTTTTTCTTTATTTTAATTTATTAAACTATTATAGAATTTTGTGTAAACGGTTAAAAAGCTCGAGAATTTTGCTCGTTTAATTTTTTTTATTAAATTAATAGTTATTTGTCAGAAGTGAAATTTATTCTTCGACAAAGTTAATCCATTTTTATCAAATTATAATTATTTCCTTGCTTCCATCAAATCACCCGTCATCGCTTACACGATACATTGTACAAGTACTGTTTCCAGGAAGAAAATGTGAGATTTGGAAGGTAGGGACTAGTAGAAATTAAAGATTAAAATAAGATAAATATAGAAATTATATATATATATATATATAT
>NW_027360300.1:2014-16223 GCF_012295235.1 Primulina huaijiensis
TATATATATATATATATATATGCATTTATTAATTTATTCAGTATCCAAATCTAGTTTTTTTTCCTTATAAAATAACGGGTAATTAACCAAATAACAATGGTAAAATATTTAATTTTTTTTAAAAAAAATGCAATTTTGTTCATATATGTTTATTTCTATACAATTTTGATACTTTATACCGTCCGCTTTCAGTTTTAGTCATGTACATTTCAATTTTAGTTATTTATTTCAAGAAGTTTTGATATGACAATGCAAACATAGGTGTTATGTCGAAGCCAGGTAGGCTCTGCATTGATGCAGTATCGATCCTAACAATTTGTGGGCATGAATCTAACTTTAAAAAAACGTTCATAAATCTTAATGTGTGTTCATAATATATTTATATTAATATATTTATATTAGATTAATTTATATTATTATATAATATGTCTTTTTAAAAAAATTATGTGGACTTTAAAAAAATGGACCTGACTAGTCATATCACCCCAGCCCTTGCATTGACATTGATGATACATCAGTACACTTTCTTTGCGCAACAGTACGTACGACAGCAATGGTAGTTGAAGTCCATTGTCTTGTCGTGTAGGGAATTGGCTCCATCGATGTGTGCTATGCTACCAGTACTGCATATCCACACACACGTTTCACTAACCAGTCAGCTGCCACTATTTCTGTATCTCTTCAACCCCCGCTGCGATTTTCTCTTCATTACTCACTATATATAGATATAGATATATAATATATAAAAGTAACGTGTGTGCGAAAATTAAAAGAAAACTTAGAAAAACTACGTCTTTTAAAATATTTTTTTGACTTCTGAATATAATATACATATGGGTTCGGAGGATGGAGGAAAAAGTGGATCAGTGTCATCGGTCAACAAAGGTGCTTGGACAGCCGAAGAGGATAGAAAACTATCTTACTACATAGAGAAACATGGCCCCAAGAAGTGGAAATCAGTGGCTAACAAATCAGGTTGGATTATTGTAATTTGATTTCGAAAAATATTACAGATCGATATACAAATTATTATTATTATTATTTTTTATCCTTGATTTGTAGGTTTGAATAGGTGCGGAAAAAGTTGCAGGTTAAGATGGTTGAACTATCTGAAACCTGATATTAAGAGAGGCAATATCTCTGATGCAGAAGATGATTTGATACTTAGACTTCACAGGCTTTTAGGAAATAGGTATGTTTATAATAATCAGAATAGCTAGTATGATTTTCTTTTCATGTAATTTGATTGATTCATTTGTAAAAATGTAGGTGGTCTTTGATTGCTCGAAGAATTCCAGGCAGAACAGATAATGAAATAAAGAATTACTGGAATTCTCATTTGAGTAAGAAAGCGAAATTAATGGAGAAATTACCAGCTTTACCGATAACGCACTCGTGCTTGGGGAATGATCAGAATTCAATGGAGAGTTGTTGTGATCATGCGCGGGATGAAGAAGAAACCTGCAGTGGATCATGTGAACCATCCGTTGAAGGAACATGCGGGTTGGAATGGGTCAAATTTATTCTTGAACTCGAGGGAGATGCGTAATTTTTGTTCTTGGATGTACAATATGTGATGGCTATTGGATATTATATAAATTATGAAAATTGGTCGTGACCATGTTCTCTGTCTGGAGTAAGTCTTTACGATATCACCAATAATTATTCGTGAGACGGATCAATCATATTTATATTTACAATAAAAATTAATATATTTGACTTAAAAAGTAATATTTTTTCGTGAGTGACCTATATAGAATATCTGTTTCACAAAATTGACCCATGAGACCGTCTCACATGAGTTTTTGTGCTCTATCTGTATGAATATTACTGATTTTTTTCATGTTAAAATATTCTAAAATTAAAAATTAATTAACAAAATCAAATTTTAAAAACTTAATTAATTAACCCATATATCTATGTTTTCAAGACCAAAACTTATATAAGAATTATGATGAGATAATATATATGTATATAGAATGTTATTCAAACTATAAATATTATTAATCACACTCCAATTTGAAATTTTAAATTTATAAATTGGCTACACTACCTTTTATCACATTTATTAATGCTTAAATATTAATAAATGCACTAAATGAAAACTCTAGGAAATATTTTTGCATTTTATTTATATAATTGCATAACATGGATATTTTTTCTCAATTTAATATCCTTAATTTGTTCTCTCTCTAAAATATGATTTTTTTTTTGTGTTCATATAAATATTTGTACTTGTTATATTACATGATAATACATTCAATGCTTATCTTATTAAAATTTTATTTTAATATGAAATAATTTAATTTAAATTATTTTGAAAAAAATCTTAATTTACTTTTTATAAGCTCTTGTCCAATAATTTCAATACATTTTAGGATAAAAATAGAATAATATTTCTAAAATAATTACTATGATTCATTATAAATTAAAGTTAGAATTAACAAATTTAAAATTTAAAAATTAATATATAAAAGAGAATATATTAAATTAAATATAAAAAATCACACGGACATAAAAAAAATCAGAAAAATTAACATGTTTCTAAAAAAAATTTAGGTGTATTTATATTTAAAAATTAAATATATAAAAATCAAGTTAAGAAATAAAAAATTGGATTAAAGTGTGATTAGTAAAATTCGAAATATAAATAACATTTGACGGACAACTTCGATTTCATATTATGTTTGGGTTCAGATATGTTGCGGCGATTTTCGTTTACACCCAGATAGAATCTCCGTAATTTTTTTCCCCAGTTCCCAAAAATGGGTACCCGGAAATCTTCACCGGGTCTAGAGGATGCTAAACCAGAGATCCGCCGCTATCTCGCCGCAGCTGTGTATTTTCTCGAGCACCGCAACTTCGCCGACTGCCGCTCGTACGCCTTACGCGCGAAGGAATGGGAACCGACTCACCCCGGCCCGACCAAAATCCTTTCCATAGCTTCCGTCCTCTCCGTACCTAAAATCACACCAACACTGTCCGATTACTACACTATTTTCAATCTCCCCCGCTTCGAGTCCGACGCTGAACAAATTGGGTCCAGCTTCAAAACCCTAAAATCCCTTTTGGACCCGAATGTGAACACGTACCCGAATTCTTCCGAAGCTTTTGAGGTTGTTCTCAAGGGGTGGTCCGTGCTATCAAACCCTTTGGAAAAGGCTCGATTCGATGGAGAGTTGATGAGGAATTTGAGTGGCTGTCCCTCTGAAAGTGGTGGTGATACATTTTGGACAGTGTGCCCGTACTGCTATTACGTGTACCAGTATGAGAGGGTTTTTGAGGAGTGCTGTTTGAGGTGTACGAATGGGAGCTGTGGAAGAGGGTTTCACGCGGTGGCGGTGGGAGCGCCACCAGAGGAGTTGGTGGAGAAGGGGCATTACTGGTGTCCGGGGTTTATGCCACTAGAGTTGCGTAAAACCAATGGAGATACTCCGTGGTCACCATTTGGGTACACGATTCGAGGAAGCAATGTTAATAAATGTAATACTGAGGGAACTGTGAGTACTACTTGTGAAGCTAAAGAAGTAGAAGATAACGAATTTCAGCATCGTGGTCAAGGTAAAAAGATGAGATGTGGAGGTGAAGCTAGTAGTGGTGGGTTCATGAGTAAATGTACGGATACTAAGGCTGGAAAATTGGGAAGTTGTGGCGGTAGTAGGCAGCCGGATGTTGCGAAGGAGACAACGGGATGTAGGAGAAAATCTGTGGCATGGATTTCAAAGAAGTTGATGGGGAAAGGCTATAGAATTGATAGTAATGTTACTCATTCCATGAAAGATGTTGGTGAAGAGTGGGATTCACATGTGAGAGGGAATGAGGATTTCGAGACTGGTTTCGGAGATGTGACGAATAAGGATGTTGGGGGTGGATTGGAGTTTTTCAAAGGGGATGATGATGTGTTGGTTGGTATACAGGGTGATTTTGATTTTGGAATTGAAGAGGACTTGTGAGCATATTACTGAATAGATTTAATAGATTGTAGATTTGTGTGATTTTGTTTAGATGATTCGAAGTGGTAGGACAGTTAGAGCAGTGAAGGCTTACTGCTTCTTTGAAGAACATTGTTTATTTGGGTTCATCTCATCTATGCAGAAGTTTACACTATCAGTCTATCATGGCTTTATTTATTTATTTATTTATTTATTACCTTTGCTTTTCAAACTATATTCTACAATAATTTAAAATATGGAACTTTACTCACAATCACAACCCTTTCAAATCCTGTATATAGAACTCTACAACGAGAACTGTTGATCCCACCTATAAATTAAGTAATTCTTTTATGTAATTAAACGATTAAGTTAATGTTGGTTTATTTCTTGGAATTTATTAGTGGTTTTCTTGTCTCTCCATATTCACTTTAAATAGCGCGCACAAATTGAAAGGAACTACATGTTCGAAGTGTTTGTATAAAAATATGCAACATAAGTTACCAGTGCGCACACAGCCAAGTATCTCACATGGATTACACCCGAAGTTGTCGTCATGATTAAAGATCTTAAGGAAAATCAATCAACTCTCAGTTTTCTTCGACAGACAGGGCTATGAAAACAAAACAAAGAAAAGTTCGAAAACAATCAGGAAGTTGGTACTCATTGATAATCAGGTATGCAATTTATATTTTGTTCCGCCCAAGCATCATAATATCGTCAATTATATGAGAATGTGACTCTGTTAAAGTAAGCCTTATTGTCGGCCATTATTTCATAATGTTTAAAAATCTAATGCTTCGCTAACGCTGTGAAAACGTATGCAAATATCATTAGTTTTGTCAAGAAAGTTCAACCACTTCATTCTTTCCCGCGAAGTGGCGGCACAACTGGACAGAAAACAGAAATTGTCCTCATGAGTGAACTGTTATTGATAAACCATGGCTAAATGCAACAAAAAAGTCTTATTCTTTACTATTGTGTTACATATATTTTCTACTACAGAATTTTAATGGCTAAACATTTCTACAGGTATGAGATCACAAATTTAGCTCTCAATGAAGGCCAATCGAAGAAAAAAAGAGAGGGTCAAGCACTTCTTGTGGCTATCTGCGACGTTGGAATGAAAACATACAACATTTATATTTATAAATATCGTCATCTCTTTGTAGCGCTCTCACGCTTCCAAATAATAACTATCATTTCTGCTTTCAATGTTAGACGTTTCCCAATTGAAATCTACTCCAACGACAACTACATACGTTTTTCTCGTTCCACCAACCTCTGCAGCAGATGAAATGACCACATGGTAAGTTTACTTTTAATATCTCTTCATCGTGTGCATCACATGATTCGCATCTAATCACCCGAATATTTTAAGTTAAAAAACTTTTACAACTAATGCGTGCTGCTAAAAAAAATTGTTCTTTCAACTCATCTATGTGGTATGATGCATGCAATCACTGTTTCACAGCAGCCGCAAAATCAACAAGTGGAGTGTCTTGCTTTAACCGTCCAAAATTACCCATTGATATTAGTTCCAAGGTTCTAATTAGCTCCACTTCGAATCTCTATTAAATAAATCCTAATGACTATGTATAATGGAGCGAATATTACATACCCTCCTACGTATAGACTTACTAAGTTAATTGAAGATGATACTGAAGTCGCAAGGGTAATTATGTTTGAAGATGTAGTTGCAATGTTCATTGGTCATCCTGTTGAAGAATATATCAAAATCCGCAGTCAAGTAGGCAACATTATATATAGATTCAAATGAACTGTCTAATACTCATTTGGAATTTTTTTTTTTTTTTTAAAAAAAAAAACCAAGTCCACGTTCCTCCAAGAATATTCAAACAACTCCATGTCCCATTTCATTCAAAATTCCAACATTAACATTATTTCAAACGGAGATGAAAGCCGAAGGACTCAGATAAAACAATCAAAACCAACAAGCATACTGGGAACAAGGCCAAGGCCCTTGCACTGGAAAATAAACAAAATTTGGCCGACGAACTCGAGATATTATTTGTTCACTAGAAGGAAACAAGAGGGAAAACATTTTTTCATAAGAATAAACTAACATTAGGATACATGAACATGATGGCAACCATAACATCCATATGATGCCTCTAAATTCATTTGCATCGGATAAATTATTTTCTGACAAAAAACCAATCTCGTATCTGATGTTAATAAATTCCATAAAAAGAAGCAAATTAACTCATACATAAACATTGCGAATTAAATTTAGTGGTGACTGGTAATTGCATGGAAACGAAACGAAAAAGGTCGAATGTGAGCTACCTCGAAACAAAGAGCGATCAGAGCAAATACCCGTGAACGAGAGAAAGTTAAGGAAGAGAAAAGGAAAGTTGTTGAGTGTCAAAAGATCCAGATTCGACATATCTCAATCCAAAAGTTAGCTTAAGAAGAAGTTATCTAAGTCTAGATATATACAACTCCAAAAATGTTAATTATAATTTAAGTACACTAGTTAAAAAAAAGAAAATTTAAAAATTAAGTAGACTTTTTTATATAAAATAAAAAGGTATGATTGAAATGAGTCATTAGTTTGAAGAATAAAAAATAAAAACTAAATAAAAGAAAGAAAAAAAAATGATAGATGATTTACCAAAAATTTTAATTTAAAAAAAATGATGTTTTATTTTAAAATTTTAAATTTAAAAATGACGTTTTTATTTTTTAAAATATTATAATGCGAGTGAGTGGTCAAAAGTCAAAACAACACAGTGTGTGAGTGTATTTGACCAGAAACGACCACCGTAGGAAGAGGGTAAAAGCGGCGGCGGGGAGGTTTGGATAAAATCTTTTTTTGGCGTATATATTGTAGATAAACACACAGCACTGCACTCGCGGGAGGAAGATGAAGTGGAGGGATTCTCGGGTGTTTGCCTTTCCCAATTGCAACAGAATTTATCAGCTCCACCGTTTTCGCTTCGCTACTTTCCTCCGCAAAGTACAACCCGCCCAAGCGCGAGTGTCCGCCGGAGGTGCTCGCAATGGCAGCAGCTCGCAAGGTTCAACTGAATTTCATGTTTCTACTGTTGCTCGATTAATTTCTTACCTCACGATGTTAAATGCAATGGTGAACGGTTGGTAGGAAATACTAAAGCTTGTTTTGTTATCTGAAACTGTTTTTGATTTAGTTTTTCTTGTATGTAATGTATTTATTTTATCACTTCTGCAGCAATAACGATTGTGATAGTGATAGGGGAAGAAAGATTGTATATTCTTTATTATTATTGTTTGAACGACAAAGAAAGTTGATTTTGTACTAGATGAAGACAATTAGTTACTAGACTCTCAGGTGGAGACTTCTCTGCTCGAGAAGCTAAATAACCCAACCAATGCAACTGTTTCCGAAGTTGGTGGATGTATATCCGTTTCCAATTCCCAGGCTCTGGTTACTTCAAACATAAGTGCTGGAAGCAATAATAACCTTTATGACACAACAATTGAAAGATTTGAAACGTAGTGTATGGGATATTGTGCTTTAAAAGGATTGAATTGCACTTGGTAGATCCTATAACTTGTGTTAGAGTTAAGGCCTCGTATTCAATTAACATAGTTGCAAGTTGGTTTAGTTGTTGGTTGTTGGGTTGCAAACAACAATGTCGTTTGCTTTATAACAATAAAAACATGGTGCTTGAAATGTTGTAGGGTTTTAAATCATGCCCAACTTATGTTAAACCCATAGCAACTTCATATTCTCATATCAAAATGTCAACTATATATTGCAACACTTGAGAAAATGGAATACAACTAACTCTTCCATGTTTTCCTGCATAAGTGTCTATCATTCTCAATGTGCTTTGTTTTGTTGGTTACTGGGTCGTTCACTATACTAATAACTCATTGATTTTCACAATGTTTCGAAAAAAAACTAATCTAAGCCACCTTATCTCATATATTCCATGAGCCTTGAATATGTATTCTTCTGCTGTGTAATTCTTAGTAAACCCACTTTGCTTTTTGTTTCTCTTGGTTAGTCTTAGCTCCGCCATAAAAATTTAAATTAACCCTGAATGAGGACCAAACTATGGGTTTGGTGATACCTTGATTTTTTTAGATATCTATCAAACTTTTGGATAGAGGATTTGGTGATTGTTGTAAGCTATGGACATTTTTTTCAGTTTGCAGACTTTCTATCTAAACTTCTGATCAAAACCTGGTGGTAGGTACATCCATGCAAACTTTCTCCACCAGGTCTCCATTAAGGATACATGGCACATATTTAACTGATAGAAGGTCAGACCGTCAGACAGAAATCAGGACACTGATATCTAGAAATTTTCAGTACAAACAAAAAATTAGGAATGATTATTTGGCAAGTGTCTGTTAGTTTTGGAAAAACTTGAGCATTCTTGACTATTGAATAAGTGAAGAGGCAGTAATAAAGCCGAGGAATTTATACGTGTTGTAAGTTGGTTGTTTGCTGTTGAAATCTATCATGTGCGTAGTCAGTGATTAAATTCTGTGCAGGAAATTTTTTGTTGGTGCCTGGTGCAACCGTCGCAACTATACTTATGCTTGGTGCTCTTCATGCCCGTCGGCTTTACGATGATAAAATGGTATGTTTGTTCATAAAAATGTAAACTTTGAATTTTTTCTACCCCCACATTTAAGCATCCAGTCATGGTTCATGAAATGTTGGGTTGATGTTCTATGAGGATGACGTGTCATTGTACAATGTTTAACAAAATAAATACACGAGAGATGATTTACTGTTTGGCATGGGTGGGAGCACATGAGAAAAAATGATTAAGCAGAGTAGGGTGGGCACTCTTTGGTTCTGAAGTATATGTTGATTTTTTCTTGTTAAGTGTATCCCTTTTAGTTTCATCTAGGCAAAAGCCTTGTCCTTTCTTCGCCAGAAGTTTCAAATGAGTTTCACTTATTTCCTAGATGAATGAAATATTGAAAATAAGGTTTCATACTAGTGTTATCATTCAATGCATGTTGGTTTTGAATTGTCAAAATAATGAATAAGATTCTACTGCGTCGGTGGCGAAGCATATTCAGAAAAAGTAACAAAACGATAAATCACCGGGGCACTTTTTTCTCTCTACAACTATCTTGTATGTTTTATAAATGTTTTAGTATCTTGGCAGATTAGACTCATTTTAAATTGTCATGGTTTTTTTTTATTGCGAACGACATTTTGTACATTGGTCATAGAAATCTATTTATCTTGGTGGTCCGTTATTTTTATTTTATTTTATTTTCTGAAGCACCTTTATTGTTAATTTTTGTTGTATATTTTAAAAGTTGTATATTTTAAAAGTTGTATATTTTAAAAGAAATGCTACGTTTCCTCAAATGTCACTCTTTAGTATGTTAGACCACATGTTTCACCTTTCGTTTAACATATCAACTATTGCTACAATAGCTTTGATATTTTCAACTAATCATAGCATTTTATCCACCATTATGAAAAACTGTTCATTCAATGATTTGTGTTTAATATATTTTCCCTGATACTGGAGGAACAGATTGAAGAGGCAAGGGAGAAAGGAGTTGAATTGGAGTTTCGCCCTGATGCTAAGGTAAACTTTATGCTTAGTTCGGGTTTAGATATTATTGGCTGTAATTATTCTTTATCATGTCACTCTTCTTGTTGTTGATAGGCTAAATTCTTGAGATTGCTACCTCTGCGCTCTATTTCAAGATTTTGGGGCTCCTTGACTAGCATGGTGAGTTTCTTGACATTTCGATTATCGATTATGTTATGAATTAATAATAACATGCGAAAGAATCCTGACTAGGAACTTCCCATCTGGCTGCGACCATATGTATATAAAGCATGGGCTCGTGCGTTTCACTCTAGTATGATTTCTCATTGTATAGTTATTGACATTCTATGGAATCTTGATTTATGGGTTATTTTCTCGATAAGCTTTGTAGTAGTATGCTGAACTCTTGTGTTTGTAATTCAGAATTGGAAGAGGTTCAGCTACCTTTAGAGGAGTATGCTTCTCTAAAGGATTTTTTTGTTCGCATGTTGAAAGAGGGCTCAAGACCCATTGATTCTGATCCATATTGTCTGGTAACTGGTAACAAGGCTCTTGCATTTTTTTCCTTTCTATTTCCCCTCAGCAATTTATAAATTTCTTTTTTGCTGTATATTGTTATTTTGTAGGTCAGTCCTGTAGATGGCACTGTCATGAGATTTGGTGAGTTAACAGGACCAGGTGCAATGATTGAGCAAGTAAAAGGATTTTCTTATTCCGCTTCTTCACTTATTGGTGCGAACTCGCATCTTCCAATGCTTGCTGCAGAAGATATTGATCAAGAAAATGGTGAGGAATGTATAGAGAGAGTTGAGAAGCGGAAGTCGTGGTGGAGAGTTTCCTTGGCTTCTCCTAAAGTTAGAAATATGTCGTCGTTACTGTAAGGAATTAAATTGTGTACTGCAACACTAGTATCTAAATATATTAATGATCATATTAACTTCTAGTTAATTTTAATTTTTTAGCTAAAACTTCTATGTATCATTGGCTTGTGCCCGAACACATGTTCCTCATCTTAACATTGCTTTGAGAAAGAGTTGAATGTCTAATTTGCATCATTCATACTGAGTAAGATATAAACCGCAATGTGACTGCTTGTACCATTCTCATAACATTGTCAAATCTGATGCAAGTGGATGATTAAGTGCTGCCACTCTATCGACTTATTACACTCATCCTTATTGTAATATTAGAGTCTCATAATGATCAATGATGATTTTAATTATCATGTTTCATTGTTCCTGCAATAAGAAATTCAATCGAGGATTGTCAACTTATTAGTTGATTCTTATAGATGTAATAAGAAAGTGGTGATTTATATACTGGCTCGACCTTCCTCAGTGTACCTCTGTTTTAATCAATATCAGGGGTTGATCTTGATTTATTTGTTGTTTGTAAAGAGAAGAGATGATTTAGAATTATAGAATTGTAAAAATTGACTTGACTCTGTTCTGTTTTCTTTCAATGCAGACCAATGAAAGGCCTCTTTTACTGTGTGATTTACTTGAATCCTGGAGATTACCACCGGATACACTCTCCAGTTGATTGGAATATTCTTGTCCGTCGGCATTTTAAAGGTGATGCCTACCGGGGATTCATTATTCTGTTGATTATTGACATTGATATGTATGAGATTCTTGACCTCATTATCTAATCTGGTGTTCACATTCCATGCTGCTTTAATGCATGGGGATATAAAACTATATTACATGCAGAATGGTATCCATATGAGTTATGAGTTATTGCCTCTCTCTTAATCCTTTCACTGCTATATGGAAAATACTGAATGCACACTAGCATGCATAAACAAGTAGTCACTGTCAAATAGCATAAAACCAAGAAAAAGTTGCTGCAAAAACGTGAATAAAAATTATCATTTGGTCTTGTTGATGTGTGTCCTAAAAGCATTGCCTATTCCAACGGTCTAAACTATCCTGGAAAGTTATCATTGAAATTCTGAACTCGTATAGGTTTCAGTCTTATTTATTCCAGGGATGGTATTGGGGGTTGAACATGCAGCTGATCTAATGATGCTGGATTTAAAGTAGAATTTTAGTGTCTTTGAGAGTTTAAATAGGGGCAACTTGTTGCTTTGATTGGAAATAGTTGTTGAAATAACAGATCTAGAATTTGTATATGGCTTTTGAATCGTTTACAACTTCTTCATTACATTAACTACGTGAAAGCTTGAACTTTCTTGAGCTCTTAACCCTTTTCCATGTAGGTAATCTTTTTCCAGTAAATGAGCGTGCTGCAAGAACTATCAGAAATCTTTATGTTGAAAATGAAAGGGTAATCTAATACATACTGACCTTGCTTCTGCTCCTAAGTTTGATTTTTTAATATTGAGGCCAGCAGGGCCTGGCAGCAAGTTTCTCATAATTGCACCTCATGATATCCTTGCAGAAATCATTTCTGAGTGACTGTGCTGTCTTTCTTTTATCCAGATCAGACCTTTGTGTCAAAGGGGTTTCTTATTTTCCAATAATTCCATTCATTTGTTAAAAGTGCCATAAGTAATATCTTAAGGTTTCAAGATCTTTAGTCTCAAATTTTGTCATAAAGAAAGGACAATTTAATATCTTAATCAGGTCAATTAGTCTTTAGCATCGAATAAACCTCCCCCAAAAAGCTTGATAAATATATCTATCATAGATTAATAAACATGAGTAGGTAATAAGTTGTCATACTAGTTCGTGGTAAGTATATCTGTGATATTATTCTACCATATGAACCTTACGTTTTCAAAGCAGTACAATAATATGTGTGCGTTTTTACAAGCATTTATCAAAAATCAAATTAATGAAAACAATTTATTTAAGGAGCTGATATTAATGCTCTTACAGGTATCGGATGTTGGCATATGGATTCATGGTCAAAGAAAAAAATTCTTGTAGGTGTAGAAACATATTTACAGAATCAGTTTTCAGAACAAGATAATATCCCAAGGGAGACCCAACAATCTCAATCTAAGAGCCTGACAAAACATTTATATCATCATGTATTTAAATCCTTCACCACATTCAACTACATAAATACTTTATTTACTTGATCCAATTTAGTTCAAAAGTTTTTATATTATCTTCCAAAAGTAAATTTATGTTTATTTTTTGTTCGAAACAAAGTGTTAAAAGTTGTACTGAATAATAATCATCAGGTGGTGCTTGAAGGTCATTGGCGAGAAGGGTACATGGCCATGGCAGCAGTTGGTGCCACCAACATTGGTTCCATTGAGGTCAACATCCTTAGATGATCTAAACCGTTTCTTTTCTTTACTTGGAGTGTGGACATTGAACATGGTTTATAGCGGTTCATTAACCAAAATTACATGAAACTTTTGGAATCAATATCCTTACTGAATTATAATGGTCATGTTGCAGTATCAAATATCTATAAAGTAATGACTTTTTACGTTTATTGGCAGTTGAAAGAGTTATTAAAAATCTTTTTGATACAAAATATTATATTCAGCGGCTTGCCTCGTTGTCATAAAGAATCTGGAAATATGAGTGATTTTTCCTCTCATGATCAATTATTTTTTATGGCAAGTGTTTTGGCTGTAGCATTAGTTTTGCATCTCATTTCTGCAAAAGAGATTCTGCACAAGTATCACCACGCAACATGCTGGAAAATGTTTTGGAAAACAGCAACTGTGTTGATAAAGAATAAATGCATGTTGTGCTTTCACTCCAAATGAATGGGTGAGAATGAATAAGGTCTCTTTGGACTTCATCATTTTATTGGGCCAATGAGTTTTTAGTTGGTTTGCTACTACCTTTACTCTTTTTCCTAGTTTTTCACATGCTACAATCTTGTCTTTATATATTTCATCTGATTACAGCTTTTTATTGAACCAAGACTGCGGACGAATCATCCTCACAAGAAGCTGCTACATTCAGAGCCCCCAGACGAACGGCTGTACGAGCCTGAAGGCATGGGAGTGGCCCTTAAGAAGGGAGATGAGGTATAAAAGGATTTGCACCATCTGTATCGTATCTATCAGAAAAAATATTGAGATCAAATGGGCAATACCGCACTGCTAATTAGTCTTTATATAATCAGTTATAGCAATTTATACAATATGGAAACAATAAGTAAATGAATACCATAACTTGGGAAGCTCGACTGCATTTGAGTCTTTTGAGGTCAACCAAAACATGACTTGTCCAAAACCTAGCTCGAGTCAAGCTTTGTTCAAGTCTCTCAACTTGCTTGCACCACTACTTGAAGCTGATTAATAACTGAAGTTTTCTCAACATAATATTTGCAGCTCGCTGCTTTCAACATGGGATCAACTGTGGTGCTAGTTTTTCAAGCTCCAAATTCACAATATTCTACAGACAGAGATGGCTTATTAGATTTCAAGTTTTGCGTCAAGAGGGGCGATAGGATCCACATGGGTGAAGCACTGGGAAGGTGGCATGATGGTAAATACTAGTTTCCTTTTTCAAAATTGCGTTTTTAATTTTGACAGATATATTTTTCAACAGTGAATTGCCTCTTTTCACATTGTCAAAGCTTTGTTTCGGATTTTAACAGTTTTACTAGCTTCCGGCATTTTTTATAGACTGATTTTGTTTGCATTGAGCTTATTCTTATTTGCTCTATTAAAGCCTTACTCCATATCTGTATCTATGCCGATAGTTTTTGGGTTTGGAGCAAATCTATCTAACATACATATAAATATATGACTTATAATTGTGAATTTTCTAATATACCCTTGTTCATTTAATTTAGCAA
>NW_027360301.1:0-826 GCF_012295235.1 Primulina huaijiensis
GCACTGCCGTAGCATGTGGTCCGTGCTGCCACACTTAAAACATTTTCCTGAGCCAAACATGCATGCTCCCGGATGACGGCGTGAGCACTTGGGACAGACTGGGTGCTCAAAGGTCCTCGGGACGACACGTCCCTACTGCTGCTCCTGTTGCTGCTGAGGTCCTCCTCTGTTCCTGGGCGGCCCGTAATGCGGCCTCTTATGCTGATGCTGATGCTGCTGAGGAGGAGGACGGCGGTGTGGTATCTGAACTGGTCGCTTTCCCAAGCGATCCCTCTCTATATCTCGCTGGTCCTGCTCTGCGGCCAGAGCTCTGGAGACGGCGACCTCGTAAGTAGTAGGGTCAGACACCCTAACATCACGGCGCAAGATCGGCCGTAAACCCACCAAGAAATGCATCAACTTGGCTTTAGCATTGTTCGCGATCAAGGGCACAAAGTGACAACCCCTCTCGAACTTACGGATGAACTCCGTAACCGACAGATCCCCCTGTCTAAGGCTCATAAACTCATCCGTAAAATACTTGGAGTAGAATACCTCCGTGAAACGTGTCCATGACAGGGGAGCCAAGTTAAGGGTTACGGCAGCGCCTTCCCACCATAAGCGAGCATCTCCTCCGAACAGATAAGAGGCACAACGAACTCGATCTGCATCTCCAAGCTCCATGAACTCGAAAATAACCTCGAGGGACTTGATCCAGCCCTCGGCAACCATGGGGTCCGTCGTCCCAGAAAACTCCTTTGGACGCATCTTCATGAATCTCTCGTATACTGCCTCAGGCTCAGTCGGCCTGGTCGCCACAGCATTGTTCTCCGCAAACTGCGCGAAG
>NW_027360302.1:0-4616 GCF_012295235.1 Primulina huaijiensis
GAGAGTTTGAGATTTTTACCGTAAATTTTTACTTTTTCACAACACATATCATTTAATCACACCACATAAATCGATTTTTTTTCACAAATAAATTTCTCCTTTGACTAGAAATGATTGTTTGATAAAAATAAAGTATAAATACTATATTGTACATCATAACGGACAACTCCGTTGTAGTCTAGTTGGTTAGGATACTCGGCTCTCACCCGAGAGACCCGGGTTCGAGTCCCGGCAACGGAAATCATTATTTTTAAGTCATTATTTTTAAGCGAATGTTTGGGGGAAATTTTGAAATTTAGTGGGTATCTTTAATTTTATTTATTATTTAAGTAGTTTGTTTTCAGAAAACAAAGTTAATTTTTCTTTTTTAAAAAACATTTTTGGGAGTGAAATGTATGGCTTAAAATTGAGGAAAAAAATTGAGTGTCGGATTTTGTCATCGATAATTTATAAATATGTGCATTAAAATTTTAAAATATATTATGTCAAATTGGTGAAAGTCTTAATAAATAATAATAAAAATTATATAATGTGTTATGAAAACGAGTTTTCTAATAAAAATAGAAGTCAAAAGATCATCGTGTTTTTGTTTTTAAAGATTGAAAATTATATACCATAATCAAAACAAACCTAACCCTAAAATTCCCATTTCAAATTGATTAATTTTTTCTCCTTAATTACTCAATCTTCAATTCGATTCTAAAACATGACATTAATCTAGTAAAATAAGAATATATAACCAAGAACATAAACTCAAATGTGAATCTAAAGAAAATACTTCCCAAAAAATTAAGATTTTCTCAATTTCACGACCACATTTGTTTTTTTTTCTTTCAAAGTTCAATCTCTTATGTACTATCATGCCAAATCACACGAATATAAATCCACATTTAACTTCAGAATGATCCAAATTCAAAAACTATAAAGGTTTTCCTAAGCGATATCGGGAGACCTGCTCTCGGACCATGGTGTAGTAATACTCTCTATCGGATGAAAAAAGATATCATGTTTCGGGATGAACCCAACCAAAAAAGTGTTGGAAATTTGAATCAAATTTAGATTTTGAATAAAAATTATATCTCATAAATGTGAAAATGTCTTTTGGATCTCCACATTCTTGAGTTAATTGTGGCTCATAATTGTAGAAATATCTTTTGACTTTCCACATTCTTGAGTTCATTGAAGAATTTTGGCTCTTCATATTCTTGAGTTAATGGGAAGATTAATTGTGTCAATTAATCTTGCATGACTTTTAGTGTGCATTTTGGGGCTTTTAAATAGCGTGGCCATTTCCTAATTTCATATGCATAAAAATGGTTTTTACACTCAAGATCTCTTTCAAACATTCTCTTGCATTTCATATTTTAAGCTTTCCATTTGGCCTCCGTTAAATCTCGGTGATAAAGTGAAGGTATGTTTTCGGTTCTCCGGTGTAGTTACTTCGTGCTAAATTGCTGAAGGTTTTGCCGTTGTATCCTGGGAAACAGTTGTCCGACGAGATCCTCGAAGCACCATCGGAGAGGACAAATTTGTTTTAAGGAAACTGTACTTCGTACAGGACTTGGTTTGATTTACTACTTTATTGTTGTTATTTTATACACGATATCCATACTTTCAATAGTATGCTCATTTTCGTATAATGTTTTGATTGTCGACTACCGAGACCTCAACAAGGCCTGCCCAAAGGATGAATTCCATCTGCCGAACATAGATATACTTACTCATTGACAGTGGTTCGAAAACTTTTCATTTATAGATTACTATATTGAGTATAATTAGATAAAGATGGCTCCTGAAAATACCGCTCTATCTGTATCTTTACGATATTTCTTTCGTTCTCTACTTTTATATTTTTGTTATTAGTAATTTGGCTAACAAAAAGAGTGGTGCACTCGACACACACCATCTAACAACTATGCATATGATAAAAGTAAATATCCTGGTATAGCATAATCAAATTTCATCGTAACATATGTGTACATGTGTTTTTCCCATATGAATCTTTAATATTTTGTCAAAATGGGTATAAAAAAAAGAGTTGAATACTTTATATCTACATATATGAAAGCTTGAATAAATTTAGAAGGGCCTGTTTTTGTCCGGTTACCGGTTACCAAAAATACACGCGTTCCATTCTTGGTTCTCCCAAATATACGTGTTCTACGCTAGGTTCTCCACTAAACACAGATGCTGTGCTGTCAAGGAAATAGTCACTGTCTCAGAGGTGTGGTGTCCATTGATCTCTTTCCCTTCGTTCTTTTTTCCCATCTGTTTACAACCTTTTCTTCCCAAACTCCTTTTGTTCCCCGTCTCGTATGCTCTTAATCTTCTTCTCAGTTAGCATCTAGCTTACGCCCATCTCTTTTTACCGTTTTGTGCGCGGCTCAACCTCCTCTCTTACTCTCCTCCGCCTCGGAAAGCGATACTTGGGTCTGTGTTTGCCTTAAATTTGCTTGGATCTGGTTTTCCTTTTTGTTTTCCCCCCTACCCAACGCTTTGTTTCTTTTGAATTTTTATATCTTAGCGGTGTGTAAATTCGAGCTTCTGTGCTTACATGCTTTCCTCTGCTCTACTCACGGGCTTTTATGGCTAGGGTTTTAAAGCAGCGGTTTCCATTTCGATTATTCAATTCCCTTTGTTCTCTTTGGCCTCGGAAAGCGTTATTTGGGTGTGTGTTTTCTTTGGATTTTCTTGAATATGTTTTTTTACTTGTTTTTTTCTCCCTACCCGACGTTTTCTTCCTCTTGCTTTTTTTTTTAGCCTTAGTGTCGTGACATTCGAGGTTCTGTGTTTATATGTCTTCTTATGTGCTACTAACGTTTTTTTATTTTTAGGGCTTCGACGCAGCAATTGTCATTTTGCTGGGGAGCACAAGCGAGAAACAAGTGAGTTGCTCCTACCGTTGCCTTGCTCCTAAAATGAACTACTTTGGTATACGGTTTGGTTTGATGGTCTGCTTGGGTTACTTCCCCTACCTGCCGTATGCTTTACCTAATATTTTTTGCCTTTAGTGCTGTATATATTCGAGATTCTGCGCTTATATGTTTTCCTCTGTTTTGTTTATGGGTTTTGCCGTTCACGTTTCTGACTTACTGATCTCCTTTCTGTTGGGGAGTGGTTAAAAAATATGAGTTGATTATGCTGTTGTCCTGCTTCTAAAATGAACCAACTTGGTTAATGGTTTTGCTTCGAGTTTATCTTTCCAATGACAGGAACACAATACAAGGGAATCGGTGGTTCTGTTCTGTTCTTGCTTGCTTTGAGTGGCCTGCGTTTTTCCCCCTCTTCGTCACTCAGGGAGTAGTTTTAGGGCTTCTGTTTTGTCTTTTAGTTTGGTATGTTGTTTTTTGCTCTCGGGTTTCCTTACGCTGTGTGGTTTTTTCCCTTTTGCCCAAATTCTTACCTCTGTTTTAAAGGCGCAAATCTCTATCTCGAGCTTACATGATCTCAGGCCATTATTTAATAGAGAAAATCTTGGGTAACCAACTGCTGCAAAAGATGGAGAACCCATTACGTTTAGTTTAAACGTGAATGTTGTTGCTTCAGAGCATGAAATGTATGGAAACCGAATGCTGTCAGAGATAGGTCATTTCGGGGCAACAGGAAATCAATTTCTTGCGCATGGTTACTTTATTATTAAAAAAAACTAAATATAATAAGACGTGTTGCATTCGCTTCCAAACATTTATACTCAATAAAAAATAGAGATTTCAAATATCCCATAAATATTTAAAATTTTTAACACATTCATTCCGGTCAATTAATCAGAAAATAATCACAGCCTGGAATTTACCTCTGGGATTTTTCCTTTGTACGACAACTTATTCTTTTGATTTTGTTGTTCCTGTTCTTTGTTCCTGGTTAAAGCTTTCTCCGAACGATGTCCTACCAGTTAGAAAATCTTTGTTCTGCCTATAGGTTTTTTCTTTTTAACCTTGTGAAGCTCTGGTTTCCCTTCTCCTGGGAAATGGGAGAGCGAAATGAGTGACGCTTTCTTTCTGCTTGTTTGCTGCTAAAATTCACCTACTTTGTATATTGTTTTGTTCTCATATGATTTGCTCGTTGACAGAAATACAAGGGAACAGTTTGTTCTTGTTTGTTTATGCTTGTTATCAGTGTCCTGCGTTTTATTTGTCTTTCTGTTGCTTTGATAATGTTTTGTGAGATTTCGTACTTTTTCAAAATCTGAATTCCTGCTTTGCATGCTTGTTTTTTCTTATGCTTTGCGATTTTTTTGGTTTTCTTGTTTATTTTTTCCCACTTTGCTCAGCCACAAACTGATTTGGATTTTATAGAAGGGGTTTAGAGTTTTTATTTTGCTTGTAAAAGGTTTTTAAGCTAATTGTTTTTTACATGCAAAATTTACTTATGCTGTGTTTGAGGAAATAAACCATTTAGGCTATTTTATTGTTCTTTTATTTTCTGGCAAGAAAATGTATAATTTTTCCTTTATTCGGGAGCAAAAAAACT
Organism: Primulina huaijiensis; assembly: GCF_012295235.1. Taxonomy (NCBI): domain Eukaryota; kingdom Viridiplantae; phylum Streptophyta; class Magnoliopsida; order Lamiales; family Gesneriaceae; genus Primulina; species Primulina huaijiensis. The sequence continues at coordinate 4,471 of NW_027360302.1, forward strand.
GTGTTGCCATGGAAAAATGGCTTAACGGTCAAACGAAGACTAAATGTCGAACTTTGGTTAGCCTTTAGAGGTATAGTTTCTTCGAATATTTAGCACTTTCTGATCTTTGTTAATTTACTTAGACGTTGGCAGCTGGTTTGTTTTGA
>NW_027360303.1:0-3167 GCF_012295235.1 Primulina huaijiensis
ACACGACACAACGTGGAGGCCAAAATAAGATACTATCACTACCACAACTCGATCACCGTGCATGAGGAGCTATGCCGGAATATCCTCCCCATCACAGCCCAGAGCACGACGACTTGGGTCGAGAAGATCCCGTATGTATATGATGATAAAATGAGATCGCTTGTTCCTGTAATCAAAGAATTCGAGAGAAACACCATTGGAGGAGGTCTTGCTTCTTCCCAATCACTCCCACGTTCCCATTCTTGAAATTTGTTCATGGCTTTATGTGATTATTAATTACTTCATGTATAAAAAGGTATGGTGCATATATTTTTTTAAACCAAAAAAGAAAAACAAAAACCTTAGAATTCTCTCTTTATATAATCACATTGTTTCGGCCAAATCCAATCATACCTTCTGCCTTTTTTGGACATTACTCTTATGGTAACCGGCGTCGTTTCTAGTTTGTCGCATCATTTCGGTGCCATCAGCCATGTGTCTCTGATTATGGAGATAATTAAAAAATTATATAATATGATTAATGCTATTTGAATAAAAAAATATATAGAATTGAATATTGAGAGCCGAATGGGAATGATGGAGACTAATATTGCCGTGATACGTTTGGGCATTGTGAATTAATATAATTTATGAGAAATAATTAATTTGGTGGGGGAGCGATACGCGTTCATGAATTTGATAACTGGTGCCGGTTGTGCTAATGGCTGTCAACCACAGGGGTGGGTGAGCTACACTCTTCATGTATCATAATAATGTCGACGTGAAATTAGTTAGTATAAGTGGGTAGAAAAAATAAAGGTCGAACTAGTTTTTTTTTTTTTAATAAATAAAATAAAATTGTAAAACTGGTTTTCTTTTAGTTAGATTGGTGTAAATAATTAGCTCAGTTAAGAAATGTAAAATTTAAAACAAAAATGAAAACATAAAATTTCAAGGTGGTTCGATCCAATCGATGTATATTCATGGAGTCACGTTCAACTATCAAGTAAATCCATTAAATTTTAATATTGTTACAATGAAACACAGATTTATTCAAATAAAAAGATCCATATTTTCAATGACGAACATGTTCAACTTATTTCACTTGGAGAGAGTCCTCTCTCGAGGAATGAATCACGACGTTTTGAATGCGTGTGCACCGCTAACAATTGAAACTCTCAAAATCAGAATAATATAAGTGGTGTTGTCATAACATTGTCGTAATAGTTTTCGCGACATAAAATGATCGGTCTGGTTTTTTCTCTATCAAAACTCTCGCATTCCAACTGATACTTTTATCTTATATAGACATTGTTTATGCTTGTATATGCACAAAATCTTATCATAAATATTCAACGATGAAAGCTCGGCGCACATGACCACCCTTGACAATCTCATATCATTTCGGTGTGAACTCGGTAAATCTCAAGGTTATCACAATAGCCTGATCATTGCCACCTACTTTGCCATCTCATGGGAACTAATCTTGGATACACTTTTCTTATTGAGATCATTAAATTTGGAACAATATTTTAATTGATTATTTATCATACAAGCATTTCATGTTAGTTTTGAACAATTTAATAATCATATAAAAATTCGCTCATATGATACCCGCGGTGAGTGGTGACAAGCAAACGGTATTTGTTAAGGATTGATGAATTTAATTTAGGGAGAAAAATGATTCTATGGTTGCATTTCAAACGAATGACATAAATTTTGAGTGTATTTGAACGATAATTTTTGAAATTGTATAACTTGTGATCGACTTGAATCTTCGTCATTCAACCAAGACACAATAATATGAAATCAATGGATTTGAAATTCATCGTCTGATATCCATAAATCTAAACACAACTTAAAAAAATTGATCGTTATTACGAATTGAATAATCTATTTTTATTCAAATTATATCGGAAGTAATTCTCTCGATATGATATAAATAAAGCTAGGTAATTTAATAATTATTAGCACCACATCCAATTAATAATTAGTGAAAGTGGGCATGTGGTTTCATCATTGATGCCACAAGCATCATTCCAACTTTATTTTATTTTTACTTTCTTTTATTTAATTTTTCTATATTTTAAAAGTGTCGGAAGATGCTTTGATTGATGAAGCTATTATATATACCAACAATGTATTTTCTTTTTAATTCCTTTTAGATTTGTTAGTGCCAATAAACATACTCTGACTACGATAATCACGGGCAGAAAAGTTGCTATTGAACTAGTAGACAAAAACTTACGTGAGACGGTCTTATGGATCATATTTTGTGAGACAGATCTCTTATTTAGGTCATCCATGAAAAAATATTACTTTTTATGCTAAGATATTACTTTTTATTATGAATATTGATATGATTGACCCGCCTCATAGATAAAGATTCGTGAGACCGTCTCACAAGAGACTTATTCATACGTTTTTTAACATGTGGACGTAACCCGAAAAATATCGAACCAAGCTCTATCGATAGTTGTTGATCTGACACTAATATTTAAGTGCTATATGATGTTTTGAGTTCGAGACTCAATCAATTCAACCCCGAAAATTATTTTAGGAAATAATTGTAATAAAATTTCTTTACTTTAAACTGAGGTAATTATATTTTATCATTTACGCGAGCAAACAAGCTTTTTTTTGGTTAATAAATCAAGAATTTCATTTCAGTTTTATAACTACGAGCATAAAAAAAGAATCCGTAAATTTCATTAAGATATACTCTTACTTATGTAAACAAAAAATCTACAAAATTTACATGATTTTTCGTTGAGCGTCGAAATAGCTTCGTCGAGTCGCGTCCACCACGGCCATCTAATGAAATTTATGGACAATTAGGTTTTACTTGTGGGAGGTTTTATAATTTCATATTTTTTCGCTTAATAGTGGGTACGAAATTTAATGCCACATTTTAGATTATGCAAAGAGTTATATGCAGTGTTCTAAAAAGCGCCTCGATAAATTTTATTTTTTAAAAAAAAAAGATTTTTTGACATATATTTCAATCAATTTGCAGCAAACTGATTCTGATGAATTAATTATTTTAGAGATGGTTTTTTGCAGCAAGTGGAAGTTGTTATGTAGTGAACATTTCTTAAAAAATTCTTTTGGTGATTCTGATGAATTAATTAATTTATTTGTGAAAATATAACTTATACAGATTATTTAAACCAACCAACAAGTTTCTG
>NW_027360304.1:0-761 GCF_012295235.1 Primulina huaijiensis
GGACTGTTTGATGCGTCTCTCGGTCTCCTCCGTGATCTTGTCCCACCAGGCGTCACAAAGCTTTGGCCTGTACACGTTCCAGAGATCTGGCATGTGAACCACGTCTTGCGTGCTATAATCCAATATCTCCTGAGATAATGGTCTGTGATCGAACACAGCGTAATCGCCTCCCCGGCTCGGATCAAAGAGCTCACAGCCATTCCTCTTAACCCTCTGCCATTGGAGTTTTTCGGACAAAGTGAGCGTGGAGTCGTTTTCAATGCATTTAGCGAGCCCGTTTACATATCTCCTGTCACCCCTCGTCGCAAGTTGCATTAGCTGGAGGTCGCAGATTCCCCCGACACGAACGCCGTACAGTGCGAAAAGTGCATCCGAGTCATGGCGAATATCGAAGAAAACCTTGATGATGTCCGCAGATTCGAATACGTGCTTAAGAGTCCGTCCATTAGACCCCTTTGTCGTGAAAGCCTCCTTTTTTAGCGTCGTCACATCAACCAGATGGATTGTATCTCGTGGATGCACGAGTATTGTGACCAAGGAGATTGTTCCATGGCGGGACACATTGTTTCCTTCGAGATCAACATACAAGGCCGGTGGGTAACCCTTGCAGTCGGCAAGATCGTCCAGAAAAGCTACAAGCGCAGCGCGGGTATCGATAAGGGTCGCAGCCATCGTCGTTACGAGATCTATAGCAATCCTCTGGCCACGGCAATGGAAAGAACGAGATATAAGTGCCTCAAGCTTGCCAGTTCAGCTCTCAC
>NW_027360305.1:0-682 GCF_012295235.1 Primulina huaijiensis
GAAAAATCGATTAAGTTTTCCGTTGAGTTTATTCAACCCCCCCTCCCCCCTTCTAAACTCAATCCGATCCTCAACAATTTAATTCCTCCACTTGATAATTTATCATTTTGTAGAAATGTTTTGCTTTTGAAATGTACAAATGAAAACATTATGAATTAAATATTATAATTAGTAATAAAAACTTAATTAAGAATAATAATATTGAAAAAAATTAATGATGATAATAATAAAGTAAAAATATTTAATACATAAAAATATTTTTTAAAAGTAAATTGCTGATAAAAAATAAATAATAATGTTAGAAAAAATCATAATTAGTATTGTCTATTAATTAATATTTTTACATTATTATTAATTTTTTTTTCTAATTTTCTTTTATTTTTTCACTCCTTTTAAATGGAGGAAAATATATAAATAATATTGCTAAGTATGGGTGTGCAAAATTTCGATTAAACTTAATTAACCGACCGAACCAAATTAATTCGAAAATTCTATTCGGATAATTCTGAAGTTCGATTTTGAAATTTTAAAAAATCGGTTAATTCGATTAACTTGGTTTGGTTTAAGTTTTAATTTGAAAAATTCGGTTAAACTAAATTAATCTATTTAATAAATATATTAATTTAAATTGTATATGGACATTAAAAATACATTATAAAGAAGTTTAATTTTTTTATACATG
>NW_027360306.1:0-12588 GCF_012295235.1 Primulina huaijiensis
ACTTTGTTTCCCTCACTTCTACTACTTATGGTTACCTTGGGCTAACGGAGCCCCAAAACACTGGTTTTAGCGGGCAAGATTTAGCAAAATCGACGGCCCAGATGAAAAAGATTCGAGATTTTGGTGAATCTGAGGACCTTTGTTCCCCAGACTCAGTTGTAAACACGTGGGAGCTCATGGAAGGGCTAGATGACGATGAGTTTAATTTCCAGATAGTGGACTCCCATAAAAGAGAGTTGGATGCGAGTGAGATGGTGAAGTCTTATGATTTTGTGGAGAATGAGGAATCTAAGCCTTTGTGGAAGCATTTGTCTGAGGAATCTTTGCTTGCAAAATTGGACTTCAACGTGGTGTCGAGTTACCGAAAGGCATTGGTGACTAAACAACTTGGATATGAAAGGTTTAAAGACGTTTCAAATCGACCCCAAAAGGTCGAGTCTTTGGAGTCAAATGATTCATGTTCTTTGGTGTCTGTTGGTGATGATTCTAGTCATTTGGTTGAAGCTGATGATAGGATTGTATTGTATTATACTAGTTTGAGGGGAATTAGGAAGACTTACGAGGATTGTTGCTCGGTTCGAGTGATTCTTAGGAGTTTTAGAGTGTGTGTAGATGAGAGGGACATCTCAATGGATCAGTCATATAGGATGGAGTTGCAGGGCGCGTTGAAAGGTAAGACACCAAGTTTGCCACAAGTATTTATCAAGGGGAAGCACATTGGCAGTGTGGAGGAGATCAAGCTCCTTAATGACACAGGGGAACTGGCCAATCTTTTGGAAGGTTTCCCTCTAATGGATTTAGGATTTGTATGCAAGAATTGTGGGGATGCAAGGTTTTTGCCATGCAAGAATTGCAACGGGAGTTGTAAGGTTTATGAAAAAGAAGGGACACTGAGAAGGTGCACTGATTGCAACGAGAACGGATTGGTTCGGTGTTCTGGTTGTTGCCGTTGAGTAGGTTGTATGTTGATCTCAACGCAAGTATAATGGTACTCTTACCTAATTGTGTAGGGTTTATTCAAAAGGTTGGATTGTTCCAGTACTATGTCACCTAAATTTTATTAGCCCTGAGTGTAAATATGCTTGTTTTATATTGCTCACCGCATTTTGTAAACCTCATCCCCGATCCCAAATTCAGTCGTTCAAGCTATACATCATCCGGCTCCCTTCTCTATGGATGAAAATATAGCAGTGGAAATCAGACTTCTTTGCTTCAAGATTCAGCATTTCCCACGAACAGGGAATCCAGTCGTCCATATTTGGCTCGAAGCTGTTTGCACTCTAGATTTTGGGGGATGCAACCCTGTTGTAATAAAAGTTAATAATAATAATAATAGAAATATCTTTAAGGGTATGTACTAAGGTTCCAATGGAATCAAATTATACAAAAACAAATAACCTGAATATTTTTTGAGAAAACAAATTGAAATTTTCATCAAAATCAATAAGATCAAATTGTACTAAAAATTGGTTATTTTGGTACATAAACGAAACAAGTTTACTATGCGAATATTTGTGAATCCTGTTCTCTACCATCTTTGCCTTAGCTTACTGGAATCTTATCACAGGGCATGCATTTTCTGTGCCAATGAATTCGAAAACTAAACTACATGATGATGTATAAATCAATCTTATGTTATGTTGAACTAAAACCGAAAATTTACCGATGAAATGACAAAAAAATATAAAGTGTGTCATGTAAATTAAGGGACAAAAAATATATAATTTTCTTTTTTACTAGCGGATTTTCGATAGATATGAATTAATGTCAAATTTAATACTTAACTTAAAATAGCTTGTTCTATGATATATATCATTTTACACGTCCCTTGTTGTACTATTAATAATAACTTTTTTAATCCATCGATTGTATCATAAACAAACTTGTATTATTTCTTTTGTTCGAAGAAATACTTTTCTAAGGGTTGGATGACTTGGGTTCTTCCAACTTTTAGCTAGAAGGATGGAAAATAGATTTTTTTTTAAGATTTAAAATTTAAAATTATTTTATAATTTGACATTTATATATATTTTTTGGAATTATATTTTGTGTTGCATATAGTGTCATATGATTACTAATACATATAGCAATGTGCATCATAGTTTTCGTAGGGGAGGAAAATATAATTATAAATTTTTTGAGGGGGTTTCGTATTTTCCTCTAAAATTTTCCTGGCTTGTGCGTTGTGAAACACTATCCAGAGTCTACCTTAAGCGCTACCAAATGGCGGGTTCTTCAGCATCGAAGGATTTCTCAGTTGTCGTTTTAGCTTCGGATCTCGGCGTAGACGCCCGACCCTTTCTATCTTTATCGGAATCGGAGGAGGCCGAGGAGGAGAACTGGCACGACTGCCCTTCTCTTCTAACCCCCGCCGATGATTTCTCTGACCTCGACGCCCTCCAATTCTTTCGTCTGGAAAGTGGCTCCGATAAATCCGGCTACCCTATTTTACGCATTGTTGGAAAGTATTTTCCGGGTAATTTTTTCCTCTTACTTGTAAACGACTTATCTGTGTAATTTGCTACCTATTCTTGAAAGAATTTGATGTAAGAGTAACAGAAATGCTTGCTGTTTCTTTTTGTCTCTGTTAGCTTGATAATATGGTTCATTATTTGGTTAAATTTACAATATTATACCGGGCTCTCGGAAAAAGAAAGTTTTTTTTTTTTTTTTTTTTTTTTTTTTTTTTTTTTTTNAATTATGAATGAAATTATGATGTACTGGTTTTAAAGATGATACAATTGAAGTGGAGATCGCAATAGATAGTTTTCTTAAATTTTAAATTTAATTTAGTGTTTTTTAGATTATTAGCAGTTGGAGAGAGTGTTTTCATACTTTTATAGAAAATTTAGCAGTCACATATACAAGGATGGTAGAGATTAAACTGGTATCAGAGTCTCCAATTCATTTACTTCTGATTTTGTTATTGCATCGCTTTTGTTAATAGTGCGGCTGAACATGTGATCATTGCTGGAGGTCGGAAATAGAATTATTTGTAGATTTGATAAAAAGATTGCTAATTTGTCTTGGAAGTGGGTTTTATATTTTAGTTCAAGGGTAATGTAGAGTTGAATTGACTTAGGTGCCCGCAAAAAAAAAAAAAGAGGTATTGCTCTCGATTAAATCCCTTCCTATTTAATATTTCAGTTGGTAACTTGCTTTTGGCCTGTTATTGCAGAACATGTTACGAAATATATGTACCACTAAAATAAAAGGCCTAAATTTCTAATTGTTAAATGATGGCTCTGTTTTGAGTCTCAGTCTTCTCATTGTAACGCTTCTATAGAATTGGACTAACATTCAATTTTATACATAAAAAAGAATGTTGTGAGCTCATGGTTCACTGTTTGCATGTGAACTGTACGTTAATTGTCTTTATATGCGTTCAGCTGTCGTGATCCCTGGAGAGAGGCTGAAGAAATATGTGTTTCACAAAATTTTAACTGAAATACCAGACGGGCCATTTTGCATTGTATACATCCATAGTACAGCGCAGAAGGATGACAATTCCCCTGGCATTACAATCCTAAGGTGGATCTATGAAGAACTACCCAATGATTATAAAGACAAACTTCAGGTTGTGTACTTTATTCATCCTGGGCTTTGGTCAAGACTTGTCTTTGCTACACTTGGGAGATTCCTTTTAAGCGGAGGGTTAGTTGTTTTTCTCATGTTTTTTCACGAGAAATATCAACATTGTGCACCAATATGTTATGTTACTCCGTGAAAGTAAATTCTCTCATCATTCACCCCTCCCATGGATTGAAAAGATAAATCAGTGTTTTGCGTCTACAAATTGCATGCCTTTGAATGGCGAGCATCCACTCATCGTGGCCAGTTGTTCAACCTAGCTCTGGCTTCACATAAAAAGTTTTTGGCTATTTGTTTCCAAACAATTGCTGTTTGTTCAGATGATTGCATCATCTTGTGTCATATTTGTCGAACCTAAAAAAACTGACCAAATACTCAATTCTAACGCTTAGCGATTTCTTAATGGATCTTATCACAGATTATATGTCAAACTTGGCATGTAGCCCTTAATCGTGAAGAATGACTAACAAGAGAACAAACTGTAATTGCTGAAAATTGACGTGAGAAGTTTAATGTTTATGGTTGCATCTATGCAAGGATCCCTGATGTGTCTGGGATGTCCAAATTCTCCAACTGTGGCTTTTACGTCTTCCATGCTGCTCTTCAGCTTTGAGTTTTCTCAATCATTCTGTCTTCTGAATGTCTATTTTAATATCTATGTAACAAGTCCTTGGAATCTGAAATTGAGAATGGATAGTTTATGCTAAGTTGCTAACCTTTTCCCCTCTTGTTATAGTTTATATTGGAAAATCAAGTACATCAGTCGGCTTCAATATCTCTGGCAAGATATAAAGAAGGGAGACGTAGAGATTCCAGATTTTGTTCAAGAGCATGACAACATTCTGGAGCACAGGCCCCTTACAGATTATGGGATTGAACCTGATCCCTTTCATTTGACTGAGGTACCTTCAACTGCCTATTCATTTGGAAGATATGAATCAGGATGGTCATCTCGAGAATACATGTCCTAGTTTGGTCATGGTTCACTGTACACAGTATAATGGTGTGGTGTGCTATACGTAATGATCATTTGCACAGATCCGCTGTAAACAAATACTTCTCTCAGAGGGCTGTAATGTTGTTAAGCATAGATTATCTCATCTATAACGGCATCGTATGTGGTGTTTTTCTGGAACAAAATGGATTTCCTATGGGATTAGCTGCTTGAATCAGGATTCAGGTCTAAATCATGTTTTTCCTTTGACATTGCCTGTACTCTTAAGTAAATTCAGCATGACTGATAATTTTAATACAATCAAGATAACGTTGTAAAGATACCATTTTGTGAAAATCATGTTCCAAGGTTATTCAGAATGAGAAGAAACTAAACTTGGTTTTTTAATTACGTAAATAATAGACTAACTACACCAGTTACATGTGGTTAAACTGTAACAGGTGATTGGCAGTTGTGTTAAACTGTTTAAGTTGGGTTTATATAAACTGTAACTGCAGTTACTGTTCAGTGGCTTCTTTTGTGGCACAACGATTAAAACGTGGCTACCAGTTTATTTTTTAATTTAAAAGATTGAGTTGCATCTTTACTAACAACCATAACTCTTTATACATGATAGACATCTGGAGTGAAAAGTTGATACCTGAATGAAAGTTTCGTGTTCAATTCACGTAAGTTGCAGGATCAATTTTTGGGAGGAGATTGTTTTGTCTGTAAGCAGCATTTGCATCTTTTATCTAATGTGATTGTTTACGTGGCATAATAATGAAGAGTAGTGTTTAGTTTGTTGTGAGGTTTAGAAAATTGTAGTTGTAGCAACAGTAACTTTTGGTACAATGATTTACACTTGGTCCAACATTTGCATGTTTTTTTTATCGGGGTTCATATGAGCTTTAATGAATGACATTTTTTGTCACTACGTGTACTGATAACATAATATATACTGGGAACAAATGTTAAAAACTCTTCTACTAGTTTTTGATAAGTTGCAGCTGAGTGAGGAATGAGAATACATTGTCAAAAAAAGAGCTCTATGTAACGATACCTATAGCTAGGGAGTACCCAAGATATCTGTATACATAATTGCATGGCTCTAAAAACAAAATCACCAAACAAAGTAATACTGATAAGAGCATACTTCTGAAAGACAGCAGCGGCCAGGTACAAAGTGAGTAAAACAACGTCGATTAATGTAACAGGTACTTATGTCCCTTACATCTAAATGTTAAATCAGAAGCATACTTCACACATCCAGCAGCAACATAAAGCGAAGAGGCTGAACAAAACAAGGAGGGTCACTCGAGTTAGCCAGTGGCTTCAAGCACACGTTGCTTTTTGGTAAGGTTTGTTAGACCGAATATAGAAATGAATGAAGTTTGCAATTTGATGTCTTATCAAAACTTCGACATATAATTGGAAGGGTTTCTTTCTTTAAAGTAGTTTGATATGAATATGAGTTAAGGTCTTTACCATCCCTCGATGAATCCCTTGTCTCCTTTGGCTTTTGTTTTTGACCAGCACTTCATCTTCTTCTTACATGCTGGACGATTTTCCACCGGATAACCTTCAGGCAAAAGTTTCAGGAATATCAGTTAATTTAACAGAAGTACTGTGCTTTTGTCTGTACGTATGAGAGAGAGACCTGGAGGAGGAGGTTGTGTTGCTTGGTTCTGCATTTTGGTAAAGGAATAGACGAAGTTTCAATGTATGTGGGATTTTAAGAACACGGTATATATATAACATCTACACTATGCGTAAAAATTCTACTTTTTAAGTACATACTTATCTTATAAAATTAGAAAATAAAAGCCTTTGATCACACCAAACCTATTTCGTTTTTTTCTAAAAAAATCCATCTTAAGATTTTCTTCAAGTAAATATGTTTTGACAATCTTAAATGATGGTACAAACCAATTTTTTTTTCTTTTTTTGCCAAACACGATGGTTGTTTCAGATTATGAGGGAGATGGGTGCCATAATTAAGGTGGTGGTGCATTTTGGTTGGTTCGATTGACGTTACACGGTCGATCTCAGGATGTACTGAATAATAATAACCTTATCGAGTTAAATCATTCAGAAAGAAAAATTGAAAAGCTCAAGTTTGAAAGCATTTGTGCAAACTAGCAAGCTTTCCCACGTAAAGAATTCGACCTCAGACAAGAAAAATCATCTCCCCAATTGTAATAATAATAATAAAGAACGGTACTGTTAGATATATGTTAGAATTCGAGTTAATTGATTTTTAATTAAACAATAATAATTCAGAATACATGGTATAATGATTTTTCAGTTGTTGGATTCCTTGCTTGGTGAAGATTGAAGAATAAAAGGCATCAGGTACTTCATCACAGCGCCAAAGTCAACAGAATAAATGGAAAGCACTTTTGATGGGAATTTTCTTTGGTTCAAAGAATATATTCTGAATTTCTATCAATAAAAAAACACATCACTAAAAGAACGAGGAGTGATTGAGTTTTCCGTGAAATATTTTTATAATTAACAATTCAACTCTTTCGAATGATATTCTATCAAATATTATATTCATGAGTCAATGATTTTTATTTCATCAAAATAAATTTAGAAATATTAATATATCCACATGTATGTATGTATATATACACATACATACATGTGGATATATTAATATTTCTAAATTTATTTATATATATATAGATGATAATGCAAGTATATAAGTGATATATGTTAAATACGAAATAAAATAAAATCAAGCAAGCCATGGTTTTACTATTGAATCTCTCTTAGGATATTACAAGAGAGAGGTGCTAGACTGCTAGTTATTTAATTATCTCATAAATATAAACATATTAAAAATTGTATATTATGGAAAACAACATTCCAAAATAATAGGTTACATAAATTAAGCTGTAAGCATACATCTTTCACCAAGGGAAGAAAAATCATCTTGACAATTTTTTTAAAAAATATTACATGTTCAAATTCAAACTCTAGTTAGTATTTCAAGCTTCAAACAAACTCGAGCTACCTCAATGAATTGCAAGCTACAGATCAAATGTAAAATCATGAGAGATATTCTCTTCGGTCCTTTTGCACCCCTAGGCATGAGCTTCAAGGCATCATTCCATAAATATAAGATTTTACAGATACAGAAAAGAGTTATAAAGCAATAATCACAGCATACTATTTCTCATTTGCCAATAACCAGTTGATGTCCAAGGAAAAAAATTGTATCCTACATCTCAGTTCGATTGCGATTAAAAAACATATATCCACCCCTTCCGAGATTACAATGATATGTTCATAAACCTATCGGAACTCAGTTAAGCATATACAGTTTCGTCGTTGAGCATGAGTAACCAAACAACTTAGAAGCACTCACAATTGTTGTCTTCTAACAGCTCCATTGGGATGTTTGACTGAGTGATGAGAGAAAGCCCTGTTTACCTCGTGATACAAGAAGTGCAAACCAATTAGTTTACGTCTAGAAGCACTTGCAGAAATATGGCTTCCCATATTCATGCATCAAAGGATTGCCCAAAACTTCTTCCGGCAAAATAAGACTCGTTCCATTTTCTTCTCATCATTTTCCAAAGTATGTAGTTGAGTATCCCAAAGAAACTTTGGAGCAAGATCTGCGATCTTTGTCATAATACTTGCATCTTCACCTCTAATAATTGCATAACCCTGAACGGCAAGATTCATGAAACTCAAGTTACTTGCTTACAAACCTAGTCGTAAATTTGGCTACATTTCTCATCATTAAGGCTTCCTAATATGATTTATATCATTGGAAAGTGTAAAACATTAAATATAAGTCAAGATTACTAGTAAACAACTTTATCAAGAAAGCACGCATAAAAGTGATAATATCAGCAATACACACCTGAGGTCGCAACATACGATCCATCTCCAGCATTATGTCCTCGAGTAAGCAACCTTCTTCACGGTTCTTGTAATGAGATAGAAGATTGTTGGCATGTATTAGATCATATGAACGTGGGTATGTTGAGAATGGTTCGCACCTGTTGGTACCGAAGGAAATCTTGATATAGTATTACACTAATTGGCATGAAAAACTTACAAGTTAAACTCTACGACATACCAGTCGTGGAAAGCACCGATTAAACCCCTGTCATAAATGGCAGATAAGGTATTGTTGGCGCTTATAGGAACTACATTCATGATCCAAACAGGCCATGTTTTCAAGGCAACTGCAAATCCACCGAGGAAAGCATTCATGTCCATGACGTTGCGTACATCTTTCTCTTCAGCATCCATCAATCTCCAGTAATGTCGAATTTGGTCCTGCCAGTAGATTGTATCTACCAAAAACTTTTCTCGATTGATACCTGCATCGAACACATCGACCGAGGTAGGCTAATTTTTTTTCCTTATTAAACTCAAGTTGGAAATGTGTTAGAAAATCAAAGTTATAATTATGCGAGAAAAGTTGAAACACGGCATTCAGAGGTGTTGAACTGTTGATGAAGAGAATTTCATAATTTTTCTTAGAATCAGTCATGGTGTGATTGATATAATGTTTGAGAACTAATTATCACCATTATTATAAATTATAATATCATCACATCATATTTCATTCATGCATATTCCATTCCAAACTGGTGTTTTTACAAAGGTGAATGTACCTAACTTGCTGAGGGTTCCAGAAAACTCTGAGAGACGCTGAGGCATAGGAGGGAGTTTCTGGGAAACACGTTCAGCTATACAGTTCCTCAATGGTGCTTTCCACGAGGGCTTTTCATCATCAAGGGGATTGCATACATTTATAATTTTTTGCTGCGCATATTTCTGTATGCATGAGTTGTCCTCTGGCTTAATCCACATTGCTGTCTGCACTTTCCGAGCAATGAGTTTCCAGCACATAGCAGATGTGAGATTCATCAACTTATCCCAAATCAATGGATATTCTTTATCAGTTTTGTAAGCAGGAGGAGCTGAGTAGACAAAATATCCATTTGATCTCAATAGACGATCCACTTCTTTGATCAGAATGCCTTCTGCAATCATAAGTGAAAAGTGATATGTATTATTCTACTTCAACATAGTTGGAGTATTCTCCTCAGATGAAAGTATATCCAGTAAAGCTTTAGCATACAAAACATAAATAACCTCAATAGGTAAGGTCTACAAACTCAAAATAGTGAAAATATGGCAGGAACTGTTTCAAATCGATACTTTCCAACAGAGACCTCTCAATAAATCTAAACGATACATACGAAAAGGCTTACCATTCTCATGCCAGTCAACACGACATCTGGAACAATGGACCATCTCAAAGGTGTTACTGGGATATGGTAACATTTTGGTGGACAAAGCAGAAATCATAGCACCAATTCCTCGTTCTAGAGCAAATTGAATTTGATTTTCATGACCATCTTTGGGAGCAAAAGACATAGTTTGAATGTTTAAGGGAAGAAGGTAAGCTGAGAAGCTAGCTACTCCACAACCAACATCTAAAATTTGAAATACACCAGCAGAAAGGAGGTTTCCATTGTCATTTGTAGTCATATTTCCCAATCTGAAAAAATAAAAGGAGTATTGATTAATCAGTACCTGAATAGCACAAGGGTAAACATCACAGTCTTCAGTGAGTTCTTGGGACTTAAAAGATGCCGATAAACCTATCTTTTAACAATCAAAATCTTCTAATATGATCACTTGCAACAATTCACAGATGTAGCAGCAAATTCAAATATGTAAAAAAAATACCCTCTGTTCCATTCAAGAAAAAAGAATGAACCTTCAGACCAATGACGCACATATGTAGACACATAAATACCTATCTATATAGATACACACGTACACACACATATACATATGAGTGTGCGAATATTACTCTGTGTGTGTGTGTGTGTGTCAATTCGCAACAAACTATGAAATTGCTGATTCAAGTGTTGAAAAAACAATCCTCTAGCAACCTTGATGTTCTTCCCTACATTAATTAACCTTTTCACGACAATCATTAGCAATATTTTGAAAATTCCATCATTACTGTAGGTAATCTTTTAAAATTTCTCAAAGTATGTTGGGGTTTCAACTCACCAAAACAGTAAGAACTTTCATGAGGGTCGTTATTTGAGACTTGATACATAATGTAGAATTTCTATAAACATGAAAAGACATGAGATGTAAACATATCCTCAATTTATAATGGCTCCACAAGGCAAACACCAACATATGCGACAGAAAATTTCATTAGATCATCTTAGATGAACATTCATAAAAATAAGAAACAGTATATGCGCAAAAGTCAAAACTAACATTTCAGTTCTCGAACAGTCAGAACAAGTTGAAATTAGAAGTACCTCTCAATGTATTCAGAAGCTCCATTCTTGAAATGAGTACCCCCGCCAGGAAACCACCACAATTGACCCTTCTCATGCACCCAATTTTGCCCTCCTTTCACCTCAGCAAGATGTGTATGATTCACATTGCTTCGCCAGACATAGTCCCTGCTAGAAGGCCACCTTATCGGTATCTTATAGTCAGCTGGTGGTGGCACCAAACAAAATAAGCGCCTACTGAGTGGAGGGCAATGCCTCTCTAGCTCCTCCTTTCTGGAAAGATCTAACTTCGGCAGTAACTCTTTGATGTAAGAAATGTCGTGGCAAGGAATATACTCATCATATTTTGAAGGACAAATGTTCATTCCTGTTACTGGCATCCTTAGCGGTACTGTACGGTATGTAAGACCAACTTTATTTGTAAACACGCCTGCAAGTATCAAAATGCAGAAGCACTCAGAAATACATACATTTGAACCATTAGTCGGTCGCGAGAATACAGGTTGAATATTAAGTATAGGGAAAGTACATATATTTTTAAAACATTACAAGTTAAATTTGATAATTTCCCCTCAATTTTGGGTTGATTAGCTGGATCACATGATTGGTAGATCAAAGCTCGGACTCAAAAACTCAACCGGCCTGGATTTGTTGGAGACCAATAAATCAGAAATACCATACATCACATACAATTTTCAACATTTCTCCCATTAATTATGTCAGTCCAAGGCGCTAAGAATGATGGAGCAAGCCACCAAGCTCTACAAAGTCGAATGTCAGATACCACATAGTGAGCTTAATCTCACGCCGGTTAAGAATCCAAGAATCTATTTTCTAATAAATAGAAACTCTGCTGTTATGTCAAATAACTAGCAGTAATTAGTTAATTCATCAATATCAAATACTAATGCACTACCAGAGTTAACCGAATCATTGGAGATGAACACAGACGCTTCGTTCTGTTGCACGGCCGGCTGTTCAAATGGTACATAGGGAGACGAGGAGCTGTTTCCGAAGAGTGTCCCGACGTAGAAAGAAGCAGCCATTGTTAAAAGGATAAGCATTATGCGCTGACCCGTCTTCCAATCAAAAGCTCCCGCGTTGAAAAATCCCACCATTTTTCCTACCTCGATAATCACTCCGGCATCGATATGTGGGCGCTAATCAGTTGAAGATGGCTTGAATTCGAATGACATTGTTGTACGGAGGCAGATCGAGAGATCTCACACAAACCCAACACAAGATGCGTGAGACAGAGGAGGAGGAGTACTGGCAATCTTGGCGGAGAAAGCTATGGCGTCGGTGGATCCATTGGAAGAAACCAGAGAGATGGTGCTGCACAGAAGAGGCATAAAAAAACGAAATTTAAATCACATAAATTATTTGTTTGTCTATAAATAAAATTAAATTTGGACTTACAAAATGAAAATCAAGTTTCTTATATTCGACGAACGAACTAAAATGTATAAAATATGAAAAAGTTATGAGAAAATCCAAAATAAAATCAGGGTTTTAATAAGTATAACAAAACTGCATGCAAAATTTTCTCTGTTTCAAATCAATATTGGCTAATTAGTTTTTAAATAAATATTAACACAAGACAACAGTCAAACAACAAACATTATATATACTCCCTGCAATAAATGATAATCATCATGCAGACTAATCTAGGGAACGGATCCCAAAGCTATATTTATTTTTGTCGATTTTTATTATTATATATTAATACATCAACTCCTACTCTACTTTGATAGATCTATA
>NW_027360306.1:12637-56294 GCF_012295235.1 Primulina huaijiensis
TATATATATTAGTTATTTTGTACAAGTGGTCCGTGTGTACAGTTTTTTTTATCATTATTGATGGACTAAAGTAAAATTTGACAAATTATGGAGAGACTAAATTGATATTTGAATTGTTGAAATAAAAAAATAAAAATAAAAGTGCGTGTTGAAATTAAAACAAAAACAAAAAAACAAAAGTGTAATATTAATATCATATAAGGGTAAAGTTGGAAGAAAAAGTTGGTGTCCTTCTTAGGTAGTTACTATGATGTCCTCAACTTTAATAAAATAGAATATATATATATATTATTATTAATAATTCAAATATATTTTTATTATATTAATAAAAAATATTTTAATCAATAATTATAGTTCATAATTTTCTATGATTTAATTAATTGTATTTTATTATGATATGTTTATATGAAAATATGTAATTATGATTTTTTTATGAGTTGAATATAAATTAATAGATTTTAAATTATTATAATTTTTTTAAAAAAATTAAAAATTATATAGCGGAGGCAATCCAAATTGGATCTATTGGTTTTCGGGCGAACGTGACCGTCTAGAAATGAGGTGGGACAGATCTCGAATTTGGTCAAATCGTCTCAAACCAATCTTATTGTCATTGTTCACCACGAGTTTTCTAAATAACACAATAAAAAATAAACCAAAACATAAAATCGAAATTTCCGTAAAAATAAATTGGAACTAACAAAAAATGGTTTAAACCAAAACGTAAAATCTATATTTATTGTTACAATTGATTTTTTTGGATTTTCATAAGAACTCGTGAGACGATCGTAGTTTAATTTTGTTAGACAAATTTTTTATCTAACTCAATTATATATATTTTTTCTCTAGACACAGCCAATCAACCTGCAATACAAATATAAATATGTGACACGTCCAATTAACACCCTGGCCGATTCCCAAAATTTTTTCATACGCGCATCTACTGTTTGTCCAAATTGATTGACAGAAGGATTCTTGATTATTAGAAACACGCATTGGTTATTGGGTTGAGGGGTGAGTAGGCTTCTGTAGTTCTAGATTTCACATCTGAAATGCCGTGGAATCTAACCCATTCCGGCATCGTAGATTTCAACCCGAAGACGCCCTTTTTCCTTAGGGGTTATTTTATGACAGACAAATGATTATGATTCCCGTGGACACCTTTTGGTGGATAAGTGGTTATAACTGTCCACTATATCCAGTGAGAATGAAAATAAAGTTTACAATGACTCTTGTCAACTAATTCTTGCTTGGCATTTTTCAGATTTATTTTGCAGATCTGCATTTTGTTGAAAAATATGATGAAACCTAGTGTGTCAGCTAGCTTTTACGGACCTTACGTCGTCATGCAGAAATTCCAGATCATTTTCCACGGGAATTCGATCCCCAAGGAGAAGGCATATGCGGTGGTTATCGGTGCCGGCGTGGTGGCAAAAGCGGCGGCGCGTCAGCTTGCCATGAGACACGGCAGAGAAGTTGTAGTGATAGAGTCCGCCCCCACTTTTGGGACACGTACAAGGAACAGTGAAGTTGTTCACTCTGGGATTTACTATCCTCGGAATTCACTAAAGGTTCTTGCTTTCTTGAATACAGTTGAATTGTTTGTTGATCTTTGTATGTTTTCTTCCCCTAATCCCCTGTGAGTTTGCTTCGAGTTTGATAGCTCTGAACAGTTGGTATATTTATGATTATGTTGTAATGGCTGAAACACTGGTGTTGGATTTCTTGAGTCAGGAAATAATGTTTGTTATGATGTTTTATGAAGTTAACGAAGATAAGGTTGAACTGGTTAACCATCAAAATTAACCTTATTTCAAAGACAACTTTCAAGTGCTAAAATAATACATTCAGGGGGGTTTAGATTTTCTGTAATGTGAAGCAACAATCTAAATTTGAGGTCTCTTAATTTTTGCACTGTGATATAGTTAACACGTCTTACTCGCTGCATTTGTAAAAAGATCATGCTTCCAACAATCGCATATATTATTGCGCAAGTCTAATAAGAAGAAAAAGAATTAAAAAATACATGCCTAAGTATCGTAATGCATCAACTTTTTCGTAAATGATATATGCAGGCACTTTTCTGTGTCAGAGGAAGACAACTGCCGTACAAATACTGTAAAGAGCATGAAATTCCCCATCTGCGAATTGGCAAGCTTATCGTTGCTACCGGCTTGTCAGGAATTCCCAAGTTGAACTTGTTGATGACTCGCGGAGTTGAAAATGGAGTCCAAGGGCTAAAAATGATGGAAGGTCACGAAGCTACAACAATGGAACCAGAATTACAATGTGTGAAAGCCTTATCATCACCCACTTCTGGTTAGTTTATAGCCATTCGTTTATGCTATAATTATTGGTATGAATCTTATCTTGTATTATCCATTTAACTGGGTCTCACACAGATAAAAAACTTATCATCGTTAGATATATTATGTCTATTTAGGGGGAAGCTGAAACCCATTGCGCAATCTTCACATTCCCGAGCGCAGGTCCCTTAAAAAACTTATCATCGTTAGATAGTCGTGATTACGTATTTGATTTCTACTTGTCATAATTAACACATAGTATTGGAGGACAAAGTGGATAACCAACCAGAGGAGATGATGCCTCATTTCATAATTGATATCAGAGTCGTGATTACGTATTTGATTTCTACATGTCAGCGAGATGATCATGCAATTCCTTAATATTCGACACTCGACATGCATGCCAACTACGCGATGGGCATCATTTCGTAACTTTTATACCATAATTTATTCGCACGTCTTTCAACTCCATCTATGTTTCAAGCACGTTAGACGTCACAGGGCCACGTTTTTTTGTAAAGATAAGTTCCAACAAACCATAGTGCAACATTCTTTTTGATAACTTTTGGCATTCAAAATAATGCATCGAAATTTAAGAACGAAGTTTTGTACTTGTCCGTAGAAGCTAAAGTCCTTTGAAACTTCGACGAAATTACACTATATGGCGCAAGTCCGCCGTCCTATAACTTTGGTGCAACTCAGAGTAAAAATACGTGAAACATTAACACATAAAGTAATGCCATGCCACCACCACGCGGAGACCGAGACCGAGACCCTTCGAACTCCAGTTGGGCAATCTAATGAAAGACATTCTATCTGACAGCGAAATATAAAATCGTTTGAAATTCAACTACAACAAAATTTTCAACTTAATTTTAATATCTTGTTTTACTAAATAATATTACTTTATAGTAATGTAATATAATTATAGTTATGAAACATAAATACGACAGATTTATTACCAATATCTTATTTTATTAAAAAAATATGTGATTATAGTAAGATAATATTGCAACTAAAAACGTACGATATATTGAACACTAAAAATCCTTGATGCAATTGATTGTTTATTATCTTCTAGTTAAATAGATGTGATTTGTTCACAATTTACGTTTATAAACTCACTAATCAATTTTGTAGAACAGATCTTTAACTCAATCGACTCATGAAATTTTTTATATCAAAATTATTGTTTTTCATTAAAGTTATAGATTAAGTTGACACGTCTCACGAATAAAAATATCTATAAAATCGTCTCATAAAAAACTTAATATAATTGATGACAAATTTAATCTATTTGATGACCTCTTTTATAACTATATCTTATATTTACTGTATTATAAAATTTGATTCTATTAAAGTAACTATTTTGACATGACATCATCCCAAAAAAATTTCAATTTTATCCCGACTTTTATTTAAATAAATTTTTTATATACTTTTTAATACATTTAAAATATCTTATTCATCTTTATTTATATTTCTCACAAAAAATTTCTTATATTTGATAAATTAGTTTTTAATGTATTTTATCATCGTTTAAAACAATTACATTTTAAAAAATTATTTGAAAACTAAACATATATTGTACATAAACATATATTATATATGCGATGTGTGATATATCCATAGTATAAATAAATTATGAAAGACCAATATAAATTTATGTTACCATATCATGAATTTTTATTAATACATTTTAAAAAATACAGTTAAATGTTCGGGACGATACAAATTATCAAAAATAGTAACTCATATGAGAAAAACATCGCACATAGTTCTATTATTATTAATGAGAGGCTACAAGATCTTTTATGAGCAAGAGAGACCCTAAGTAATTCAGTGTTGTGGTTTTTCATCATCATAATATGATGGGTCTTTTTTATGTTCATTTTATACGTATTTTTCACATCTTTATAATAAAAAAATAATATTTTAAATATATAAAAAAAAAAATTTAAATTGATTAACATAGAAAATCTATCAATTGTTTTTATAAGAACGTCTCGAATTTTTTTTGAATAAACTATTTCAAGAACACTTCCTTTAATTCCAATTCCAACAAACCAANAAATATATAAAATATTTTTTTAAATTGATAACATAGAAAATCTATCAATTGTTTTTATAAGAACGCCTTGAATTTTTTTTTAATCAACTATTTCAAGAACACTTCCTTTAATTCCAATTCCAACAAACCAAAAATTTCCAATAATAAAAATAAAACACTTCGAATTTTCATGATCATCGAAACAAGCAAATAATAAGTTGGTCCTTTCCATTTTGCTAATTTTTTTGACAAAACAAAGAGAAATTGAGTTCATCTTTGCTGATCCATCATACGGCTGAAATCCTCGAAGCACACAAATCCGTCCCCATTCCGGTCCACATCTGCGATCATTCTCCGGCAGTCCTCCACCGTGCACCGCGCGTCGCCGATTATTTCGAAGACTTTGTAAAGCTCCTCAGCCGATATCTTCCCATCCCCATCGGAGTCGAAGAAGGCGAATACCTCCCTCAGCTCCCAGTCGCAAGCCGGCTTCGCAAAAGCCGAGCCGATGGCGTAGAACTCCTCCAGAGAGATGCACCCGTCCCCATCTCTATCCACCTCGCTTAGCATCATGTTCAGCTCCTCGTCGCTCGGTGGCTCGGCCCCCAGACGGCTGAGCAAGGCCTCCAGCTGCTCCTTCCTGACCTTCCCTTCGCGGCCTCTGTCCATCATCTCGAACGCCTGTTTGAGCTCAAAGAAAACATCACGTGAACCCTCGAACCTCTCTCTGGATCGGATCTCCGAGGACAATGATGGGATAACGCTATTCGGTGTGGATAACCCTTGGGGCTTCTTGAATGATCCGTCGTCGGAACACGACGAAGACGTCGTATGAGATCCGAAGGATGACGGGTCCGTTTCGGATCTGGAAACGGAGCGAGATTTCTTGCGTTTCTTAAAAATCTTGGTGGGGATGATCCTGGCGAGTTTCATGGCGGAAACTGGAACAGGGGACAACAAAATTCGCACTGCGTTGTGATTTGGAGAAGGGAAGAGATGAATGCAGGGTTTAAATTCATGGGGAAGCAAGAGTGAGTGAGCTTCCTCGAAATTTCCTAGAGAGAGATGAAAAGGGCGGGCAGTTGAGATAGTCTTGTTTCATCATAAAAATAGTTTATTGTCAAGTGGGTTTAAATTTTGGATGGTATAATATTTTTTATAATTTATTTTATTTATAATTAAATAAATATCAAAATATAATTATAAAAAATAATGAAAGATTATAATATAATTTGAATTGTTATAATTAAAAAAAATAAAAACAAAAGTGTTTGTTGAAATTAAAAAATAAAAACAAAAACAAAAGTGTAATATTATTACATAAGGACAAAATTGGAAGAGTCAAAAACAAACCAAGAAATCATTTTTGTCTCTATTATAGAGATTCTTAATAGTAGTAATAGATTTTTAAAAAATAATAATTAATTTTGATTATGTTAATTTTAAATATTTTATCAAAATATATTTTCTAAATATTGTTTTGAAAAATATGGAATCAATTCATCTAATCTTTTCCAAATTTAATTTCACAATTTAAATTTGTAATTTTTTAACATTCAAACATTTTTTTTTCTAATTTAGTTGGACAAATCTGCATTATTTATATTTGTGTAACGTTTTGTGCATTAAAAGGTGAATTTTAAAATGTTATATCGGATATAATTTATATTTTATACACTAATACGAATTTGAAGACAAACTTTGTCGAGATGATCGTCCCTTCCCCCCTTGGAACTTCCACAATAAATTATCACATCATCCAATTTCACCATGAGCCGCTGGTATATGTTTGAAAGCTGAATGAGACCCCATACTTTATCCTTTATCCGTTTGACAAATACGTGTGTGAGACGGTCTTACGGATCGTATTTTATGAGACAGATCTCTTATTTTGGTCATTCATGAAAAAATATTAATTTTTATGTTAAGAGTATTACTTTTTGTTGTGAATATCGGTAAGGTTGACCCGTCTCACAGATAAATATTCGTGAGACCGTCTCACAAAAGACCTACTCTTATCGTTTTTCGAATTATTGAAAAAATTATCGGTTTGTTTGTTTTTCATTAATAAATAGGTATAAATATTATATCTGCCAAGTGTCAATAAATGAAATATACACGATATTATCTATTCAAATTCAGTTTCTCGGGTTGAAATAACAGAAAATTACATTTCACTTTACTTTTTATATAGGACACATTAAATGAATAAAAAGAAATATTAATGATATATCTAATTATCAAAATGGTATATGCTGATAATTACTTAATTTGAAATATAAAAAACACGATTATATAAGAAATCAAATATTTGACAATAATGTCGAGAAAATTTAGTGAAATGTGTGTAGAAAATTACAACTCATTAACTATACGCATAAAGAGAGAGATAAAAATGATTGCAAAAAATGTGTAATCTTAAAAAATCATATCATAATACAATAAAAAAGGGTGTGGTGTAATTAGATCACATAAGTAAAAAATGAATAAGTTTTGATGAAATGTGAAAAATAACAGGTCGTGAGACGTTATCTTTAAGATAATATCAAGACCATGAATCTAAAAGTAGTTTATATATGATAATCTATACTATTTTATTAAGTTTGAAACAATTAGAATAACTAACTTTGGTGTCATGGTCTGTTTTAATAATTATATATATTAATAAAATGTTAAAATTTTAATGCAAGTTATATATAGTTCAGTGGATATAGTCATTGTTTTTTGAGGTTTAAGTAATAAGTTCAATTCTTACTAAGTCATTTTTTTATTATTTTATTTTTCAATTTATTTTTTAATTTATATATCAAAGTTACAATGTAGTCTTTCACTATTTCCTATAATTATATTTTGATCCTCATTTAAATATAAATCAAATGAATTATAAAAAATATTATACAAGTGCATCGGTGCACTAGTATTAATAATGATATTACTAACGTGACAAATTATGAATTATCAAAATTCAAGATTAGGATAGAACGAGACACAGATCACGTTTCTTTAAAGAAGTTCATGTGTTAACATCAAAAAAAAAAATTTATTAAAAAAAACTATTTTCTTAAAAAATATAATAGCCATTTAAAAAAAAATACTTTTTAATATTTATCAAAACCTCAAAATCACTTCTTTTTTTTTTTAAGTAATTTTTTTTAAAGCTATCCAAACTCACTACTAAGATAAATATCAGAAATCAAAACCGAAAAATAAATCAGGAAGGCCCGTGATTCTATTTTTCAATCCTTATTAATAGATGAATTAATAATAAAATATATTTTCTTGTGTTCTCGAATAAAACCAGTAAATGTCGTGTCGTGCTAGTTGGCTCATCTAGGCCATCCTATCTACACCACTCGTGTCGTCTGATTTTGTGATCACTTCCACTGTCATTCTCCTTATTGGATCTTTATATCCATATTCAGTTGTCGTTGCGTACGTTATTGATGTTTTCAGCATCCACAACTTTCATCGAAATTTCCTCGGCTTTTCATCATGGACAAGCAAGTCCTTGTCAAAGCACGGTCTCCTTGCTTATTTTAAATCAAGACATTCGGTAATCTTTCTGGTTATTTTGGTTTCCTGTTTTCTTAAAATTGTTAAATACATAGAATGTATAGCGTAGAAAGTAATCTATATTTCTAAGATGCCCTCCTCGATTATTAATCTTATAAGACAGGAGTCTTCAAACATGATCTATAAGTTGGCACAAGATATTTCATTGAGACCAGTTGACCGATCACTTTCAACTTATCTAACACAGATGTTTCATGTTTTGGATGAAATCTCATGTCCGAGATCTAATTATAACAAACTTCATCCCAAATAAAAAAAAATGGTTGCCCTTCATCCCGATAGGAATACAATATATAACTTATTTCTTATCGGGGAGTAGTAACCGTATGGACGAAATCGCGTGCCACAAATTTCTAAATAGTATACAAAATTAAAGAGGCCGGAGGGGATGTTATGTAACCTCAACCATCCGTATCATACTTATCACATATACTGTCACTAAAATTACTATCATTCTGGATTTGACTTGAATCGACATCATCTACATATATGTTGTCGTCTCTAGCATCGTCCTCATTTTCAGAAACCGAGCTAACATCCATTTCCTTTTCCAGAGAGTGGAGTTGCATGCACTCCGCGACTGAATCGTGTGGCGAGCTATTATGGTCTGTTTTAGAGTTCGTTCCTTATCTGTTGATCTTTCTTGGATTTGCTAAATGATCACGCATGCATGCACCCGATTACTCACGCCTCATGCAACTGAAGAAAATGCAAAAGTATTTACGTGGTTCGGCGGAATTCGCCTACATCCACGGGAGGGCAACCAAAATTGTATTGATCAAAGATGGATTACAATTACAGAGCCTTTGATACCCAAGAATACAAAAGAAAAGAAGCTAAACTACTCTCAACAATGGAGTTCCTCCCTCTCTTCTTTCTCTCTCTCGGTCCTCTGTATTTCTTTTGTGAGTCAGTGTAGTGTGTTTTTTGTGTTCTCTCTTTCCTTTTATTTTACCTCATTGACTTCTATCGGTTGATTCCCAAGTTTGTTCCCCTTGGTAGTTAAATTCCAACCAACCCATCAATCTACCCGGTAGTTGAGTTGGGCCCTTTTCCATGTGCCAACTTGAGAGACACACACCTTCACAGTCTGAATCATGACTACTCCTATTTGATGGAGTCAAGACTTCCTTTCTCACGACATTGAACACTATACCATCGTGAATTCTTTCAGGCTGCAAAAAATCTCCTTCGGCCACCATAATGCTTGAACTGGTGCCAGGAAGAGCTCGGTTATTCAAGTCTATCTGATCAAATTCGGTATCGGATGTTCTATCCGGTGTTGAAATTACACTCGAGCATTGATGGGTTTGATCTCTTCCCTGACCCTGGACTCGAAGGTTGTTTCCGTTCATCATTGAATCAGTCTCAAGATTCTGTACAAAGTCGACAAACTTGTCCGCCGAGGTTGTTCTCATCAAGGGACCGCCAGATTGTGTCCAAGTGTTGAGATCAACGCTCTCAGATTCACTGTCACTTCCATCATGAGTGCAACGGTGTGTGCCCAAGTTTCTGTCTGTACCAACTACTGGGTGAAAAGACAAATCGACATCTGCAAGGAGGTCATCTTCCAGGGATCCCGTTGAATTTTCTCGAGCAATGACATTCCAAGAAGGGATTCTTTTGGATGCGTTGAATCGGACTGTGCTGGCTAGACCATGAGAAGCGGCAGCTGCTCTTTCAGCACTTCTCTTCAACCTTCGCATATGGTTAAGTATGGCAACGCACTCATCAAGTGCAAGCTCGATCCCACAGTTGGCTTTTATTGCTGATAGCTTCTCCCAAATGCATCTTCTGCCTTGATTGGAGGCTTTTTGAAGTTCAACGTACGTTGGGTTCTGTATAATTTTTGACAACTGCGATCACAAAGTGAAGAATTTTAGAAACCGGACAGCTAAACAAACTACAAATTCACGTCAAAAGGGCCCCCTCTAGTATCTGTGATTCAAGATTATATCTTTATTAGCACAAACAAATTAAGATATAAGATCCAAGCTGTCCTGAACTTGGGAGCATTTTCAAGAATCTCCGGTCACAAAGTTTCATTTGAAAATGATTTATATAGTAAGCCAAAAAATACTCAACGTTTCTCAATTGAAGAGTTATGTGGGAGAGACCACTTTGAGCTGCAAATGCTCGTTCTATGAGATTGAATTTGATTAAAACGAGATAATAGAGTTCAGTCTTGCGTATACCTGAGAAAGAGTTACAGGCATTACAACAGTTACGTCACCCTCCCAGTCCTGAGCAAAAAGCTTGGCTATGCCCCCTAAAGGAAAACCGAGCTCCAATATTTGATTGCATCTGTGTTTCACCTCCATCTCAACTAGTTGGGCAAACTGCAAAGATAAAAAAACTCAATCTGTCAGTTGCTCATTCATATAAAAGAGAATGAAAACATGCAGGAAATTCTATGTGAATAGAAGTATTACTGTCCCTATAATCTATCTGAACGTCAAACAACCTTCTGTCTAGTTGCTATCTGCGAATAATTTGAAAAATCTAAGCAGCAGGCAGTGTTCACGTAAAGATCAAGAATCTGACACAAACTAGCCGAAAGTTATCCAAAAGAGGCATCCAGATTATACAACCAAGCTCATTGTTCCTATAANGAAATAGCATATTTTAGGTTCATTGTAAAGAAATTTTAAACTCGTTTTCCGCTGTAATTAATTAATCCTAATCAAATTGCATTGTAATAACTATTAGGAGCTAAGGACCCCACACAGGAAACGCACAAGAAGCTGTCACTGCACTCCATATAACAACATGAGGCGAAGTCAAGTAATTGAGGCATCTCGGGGGTTCATGCTTCCTCGGGGAGCAAACTGTAATACCCAAGATCCTCCCCGTCATGTCATAAGCTTCTTGAAAAGTTAGATTGTTCGTAAGATGCCTCAGCATCATCTGCAATTGTCTGATCTCGTGGACTGCACCCTGCGTCACAATCCTTTTGGAAACCGTAAATATCCCACCCAACTGGTCAAAAAATTGAATAGAAAATAGAATGCCAAGAATCCTCAAAAAAACTTTGAAGCTCTTGCCAAGACCTAGTAGCAACAACAGAACACATCACCGATCCCACGCTAGAGCCAGCAATTATCCGAGGCAAAAGTTTGTGCTCTACCAAAGTTTTGACAACCCCCACATGAAAAGCTCCTAAAGAAGCACCACCGCTTAATAGCAAAGCAGTTCTACCAAAGGCATGCCTAGTCTCATGCATAAAAGCAAGCTTCTCCTCCAACAGAAGCTCTTCTGAGTCAAAGTCACAGACCATTCTTAATTGGGTTGTAACCTCATCTATATACTCCTTTATGAGTCTCGGAACCTGTAGTCTCTCCTTGTGAAGCTCAGGGTTGCACATATTACCAAGATTTCTCACAAGGTCAGCTCTCATACAAAACATAATATCTCGAAGCGAACCATCTTGGCGACGGTGGCGGAGCTCTTGAAGTTTATTTCTTACAAGCTCCTCATCATAGAGATACGATTCGTTCATTCTAAATGTCTCCTTATCAAGCATCTTAGCAGCATGAGCCCACTCGTCATAGGTCAAAGCAGATCTCATCATATTCCTCCAAAACTTCCTCCTGTAGGCCATTTCAGCCCTCGTTTTCAAATTAGTGTATCGCTTCAATGAAAAAGCGATCACCGTCACCATAACTAAAATCCCTTGTGGATTTCGAGGATGAAACCATGAGATAACTGGTGCCAAATAATCCCTCAAAATGTTCTTAGCTTTGTAAAAGCACATTAACAACATTCCAAAGATATGGTGCCTAAAATGTGATGTGGATTTACAAAAGATGATTCTGAAAGCAATCGTTCGACCAAATAGAGTCGAAGGTCCGATCGAGAATGGATCAACACTTGCTTCATTACTTATATCCATGATGTAAAGTGAGTGTCAAATTTTAGTGTAAACTATATTTTGCGAACTTCAAGATTGGATTAACAATTTCCTAGCTAATAGCAGTATTATGCACAAAGCACTTGCTCTTTTCTCAAGAGAAAAAAAAAAGTGATCAAGATAACGACAAGTCATAAAAACCATTCCATACAGAGAAATCTCGATGTGCAACAGAAAAACGAGGAATAGAAAGAAAAAAAATCAACAGCTTAAAAATTGTGAAACAAGCTGAAGAAAGAAATATCAAAACCTCCAAATTTCAAATCTTGCCCCACAACCATTGGGAGGAAAACCCACTAGTCGAACGAATAAACAACAAATACTTCACCCCATACAAACCAAACCCAAGTCCACCAACTCTCGTAAATCCCCTATGAGAAAAAACAATTTCCGGAACACGATCATCCCCGAGAAAGGTAAATATGAAGCAGAAAGCCGAAGAATGAACAACGAATTAAATGCGTGAGGGCGAAGCCAACATAGAAGGTGGAACAATAAAGAAAGCATCGGGATTTACAAAATCTGAGCAGATAAGATCAAATCACGACATCGTTTTGCTATTACAAGTGACGCCTGGTGCAATCAGGCATGGTATTTTATAGAATCGAAGATTAAATATATACACAAAAGAAGAACACAACTTCCTTCTTGGGTTGATGATCGTTTCTTTTGACGGTTTATCTTCACCACTGCCATTTTGCTTCTTGTGATTACATAACTTCAACAATATAATATGCTTCAATTCCATGCTACCTGTACGACAGAGGTTGGACGCTTTCTAGAAAATTTATATACATTAACATAATAATCTGTAAATACTTCTATCATCGACAAAATACTTACATATTCCATCAAGTTAGTCATATACGATCGAACTTCTGTTTATTAACAAAACGCTCACATATTCCATCAATTTAAGTTGTCGATTGTTGGCATTAAAAAAACGTGGGGTTTCTACAAGTTAGTTTTTCAAACCAATGTATAAAATTCTATCTTCCGTTTTTATTAGATGAAATTCTGTCTATTTAATGTCATTTGATTAGCAAAGTTCTGATACTATAATTACTAAAAGAAGAGTATTGGACTTGGGCCATTGGATGATACAATTAAATGAAATTCATTTAATTTTATTACTGAGCTCTATCACAAATGACGATACTCGATCTTAATATATCCTCGATATTTTTAGGAGGACATTTTGTTGCTTATTGAAAAGCCAAAAAAAAGAAAAAGAAAAAGAAAAAGAAAAAAAAAGAAAAGAAAAATGCTATTGGACTTGGGCCATTGGATAAGCCCAACGATTTTTAAATGTCGGTACAAGGCTCTTGTTCAGTCTCGAAATTAGTCTAAAATATTCATGCTAATTAGTTTTCAAGCCCAATAATTTTAATTTAATTCCTTTTGAAGAAATTTTTGCATATAAGAAACAAAATTTATTATTGGACAAAATTTTATATTTTAATAAAATTCAAAAATTGTTTAGATATTAAAGATAATAGATAAATTGATATTTTTCCGGTTACCATTTTGTCCTTATTGGCCCATAAATCATGCAATTTTACCTCTAATTTATAAGATTTAAAATACTTTTTGTAAAATTAAAACGAACGAAACTCGATTTGAGTTCAAAGTCAAGCACCGATCTTACTGTAAAGAAGCACTGCACTGGTCCACACGTTTTTCTTAGCTACTCCATCCATGCGACGATACCCATGTGAGACAGACCTACTTATTGTTAGCTGTTGATGCCCATAATTACTAATTAAATTTTCAATCTTCTATTTTCTTTAAAATTGGCCATGCACATTTCTAATCCTAATTATCACAATAGTAGTTGTATTGCTTCAAAAGAAGGTTGATGTTAATCTTATTTACAAGTGTTAAGAAGAGATTGAGGTCATGTGACGTCTGACCGATGATTTTTCTGTAATGTGTCTGGAGTGTTTTTCACCTGATAATGTGATTCAATTTTTATTAATGTGGGAAAGACTCACAATGTGATTCAATTTTTATTAATGTGGGAAAGACTCGCATGATGTAATTACGTTGAGATATAATGAGATTGCTCAGGTTTGCTCATGCTTAAAATAAATGAATGCTAACTTCATAAATTGAAATTGCTGGAAACACAATAAATGGATGGTGTTGTCACCCAAAACCATGAGAACATTCTCATTGTATTAATTTTAGTACCATGTATTTTGTAAAACAAAACAACAATATATTTTTTGTCATTTTGATTTTTATATTTTATTGTTCATATATTTTATATATAAGTTCATTATGTATGTACATGCATAAATATAAATAATAAGTTTTTCTTCTATATATTTGTCAAGCTAAATTACTAATTTGTTCAATTCTTTCAGAAGATGATCCCTTTACCAAATTTCCAAATATATAGAAAGAAAAATATTATTTATATCTATGCGTACATGTGCATACATAATGAACTTATATATAAAATATAAAAATCAAAATGACAAAAAATATGGTAGTATTTGTTAGCCAAAGTCAAAGGAAAGAAAGTAAGGCCAAGTCCAGGCACCGATTTTGCCCAAGTCAAACCTTCAAAACAACATCATATCATATTCTTCTAGAAAGTAAGAATAAATGAATAGAGTGAATCCGAGACCAAAATTTTGCGATATGCCTGTAATTTTGCAGTAATTATTGCTATTTTATTGTTAAATTCCAATAGCTTTGTTTGACAAAGACAACTCAAAACTTTTACTCCAAATGCCAACGCATAGTTTGCCACTTCAGACTTAGCAAATCCCACACGATTCTTGAATCTGTTAAAAAAATTGTCCTGTTGTTTGCTTTGAAAAATATCTTCTAACTAGGCTATTCTGATCTGTTGAAATATATGTGACCTGGGTGGCTTTAATTTCAGTTTACTCCTCGGCTTCTTTTGTTGGTTTTTTTCAAGATTTTGGCTGCAAAACAGAGAGGTTGGGCTTGAATGAGAAGCAGAGAAATCTGAAATCTGTAAGCCTGATAACCAAATTTTTAAATCCCGGTTCGATTTTTGGGTTGATCGATCCATTTCAGTGATATTTAATCACGAGTGGCAGAAGGTAGATTTGTATGGAGTCTTCTGATTCATCGCCGCATTATATGAAGGCCACGAGCAGTTCGCATGCGAAGAAAGAAAACTCTCCGGTGAGTTTCCGACTGTTGAACATGAATTTCATTTTTGGCATAATAATATATTTATCACTATATCCCCACCCGGCCACCCCCTCTTTTTTGTCTGGATTTACTGGCTGGTATGGACTTGATCAAAGTAACTGCATGTAAAAAAACTTGTCACTTTTGTTTGTTTTGCTTCTCTTCTGATTTTTTTCAGTGAATTGCAAATCTTGAGAAATTATGTGGGTAGTTTAAGGAGAAGATCAAAGGTTTGGAATTTCCTGTTTTATTTATTGCAGGGAGATAGTGAACATGAGGATACCATTTCAGTTGGTTCTTCTACCGTTCGATCAGCAATACATGGGCAATATGCTCCACTAAATAAATCTGGAATTGCATACAGAAATAACAATAAGAAGACACTAAAAAGTTGGGGCAATACGAAGTCATTCCGGAGAAGGGCAAAATCAAGAATTTTTCAGCCTATCGAAATGTCTGATAATACTTCAGCCTCTTGCCAAGAATTTTTAGTTGATGCATCTGAAGCGTCAACTCATTATTTAAAGTCAACAAACTGTTCCAAAGGCAAGAAAATGAATTCTCAATCAAGTAGTGATGGAAGTAGCTCGACTTTTTTGGGATCAAAGTCGCGTCGTAGATTTAAAACTATGTCAAGAACAACATCAAGCATTAGAAATGTGAGGATTTTGATAAAGAAAACTAGCTTTAAACCGAGGAGGCCTTTGCTCGATCACTCTATTTCTGAGGATGTTGCTGTTGATAGAGCGACGTATTCCTCAACTCTTAAGGACTCAAAGTTTCCCCAGCCAATTGAGGTTCCGTTCGGAGAGAGAATCTCCGGAAAGGACTCGGGAATGAAAGTTTGCCGGTACCATCATTGTTCTCTCCATGGCCATTGTCGGGAGGATCATGGATCTGTTTCTCCTCCAAAACCATTCCTACACAAAAAAAGACAGCCATCTATAAAGCCAAAGAACGAGATAATGAAATCTGATCACTGCAGCTGTGAAACGAAAGATTATACTGACAGCATGAAGAATCACCAGAAATCCCAAATGGTTTCTATAACAAAATCATCAGTTCAAGAGGGGGAAATTGGTAAACGGAGGGATCTTTATCTGCCATTCAGTGATGAACAGAATTCTGAGGCATACGGGGAGGGATATGGTGGCATCCAAGACTTTGATTTTCTCGAAATTGCTTTTGGCGAAACTTCATTTCCCGAGAGAAGTTATGAAGAGAATCTGATCATAATGAGTAAATATTCTCCTCAGTACCAACAAATAGGAGGGATGTCTTTTGGGCCAAAAGGGTATTGTTTGAAGTGCTCTGATAACGATACAGAACGAAGTTTATCAACTCCCAGAAGTTATGATCATGCCACCTATTCAAGTCTTGACAAGGACAATACTTTTGAGATCCCTCTGAACAGAGATGATGTTGCTTTGGATGCACACCCATTAGCCCACATGGAGAATTCCAGAGAACTCAAAATTCACAATGAGGATCATGCAAGTTTCATTACAGATGAATGTGAAAGCGGAACATCCAGCAAGGATTCCCCAGAAACTCCAGTTGTCTTTGATGAAGTTACCAAAGACAGAAGTGGGTTCTCATCACTTTCAGATAGCCAAACTTTGAGTGATAATAATTCTGATGTTGAAGGAGAGCTTACAACTATATCTTCTATCACCGGAGATTCTATTACCAGTGTAGTGCAAATTCCAGAATCTGGGAAGGACGCATCTTCTAGTGAAGGCAACAAACTTCAATTCAGCAAGCCGAGGCACATGAGCATGTGGCACTTGATACATCAGCATATGGCCTCAGAGTTGGCTACAGAAGCTGCAAGCAAGCCACTTCCATCTTCTGAAGTTCTAGATTTTGTTGATAACAAAAGTTCATTTGTTGCCAAGGAAAATTTGGTTGCAAGCCGGGATTTTTCTGATTCTAATATAGGTGCGGAAAATGACTCCGACACTCGGGAAGTTGAAATCCAAAAACTTTTTGCTATCAAGCTAGTTCGAGAGGCGATCGAGAAGATTCTTCTTCCAGAGGTTCAAGATGTACTGTCGGTTACAAGTGAAAACATCTCTCCAAAAGAATACCCTGAAAAGAAGCAAAATGAAGGTAGAGTATATGTGTGTCTGCGCACATGTTTGTGAGTATTTATATGTATATTTTTTTACTGATCATCTCGTTTTCTACAGATTACTCTGAAGAAAGTTATGGAGACCCGAATGCTGACAAAGGGAAAGGCTGCGTGCCCTCGACTCCAGAAGAGATGAGCCCCATCGTCGAAGATTCTTTTAGTGTGAAGATGGTGAAAACTGGAAAATCGACTATAAGCAAATCTGATAAGAAAGCACCTAAGCACTGGAGTAATCTCAAGAAGTGGATTCTACTTCAAAGATTCATCAGAGAATTGGAGAAAGTGAGAAAATTTAACCCCAAGAAGCCTCTGCAGCTGCCGTCGAGTCCTGTTGCAGAAGCAGAAAAAGTCAACCTGAGACCTCTAGCATTAGACGAGAAGAAAAGAGGAGAAGAATGGATGCTCGATTATGCACTTCGTCAGGCAGTGAATCAACTAGCCCCAACTCAAAAGAGAAAAGTCGCGTTGCTTGTAAAAGCTTTTGAAACTGTTGTTCCACCCCAAGAAGATAATCAAATTCAGCACCGAAGAGACAAAAATGGAGTACCAGTTGAAGGGAAAGGAACGCTACTTGTCAACGATAAAGTTTCAGGCCTAGTTTCTGCGAGACAAGAAAGAAGCGCTACATTGATCAAGAAGTATAGTGATCTTTTAAATTCAAATCAGAATGTCAGCAAATCAGAATGCGGTGATAGGGATCCATCTGTTGCTAGTAAAAGCCTGATCATCGATGATATGGGAATATCAATAATAACCGAGAAAGTGATACAGGCTGATCCAGACGTCAAAATTCCTCAAGAAGAGAAAACATCAGAACACAAAGTTACAAATGGGGCAGTAGATGACCTAGTAGACAGGAAAGATCATATAAAAATGTGGCATATGGTATATCAGCATGTGGTGTCTGGTATTGCAGAAAAAATGGGAAGCCAACTTCTTGATGGATCAGATGATGAAGATGTGAAATCACCAGGCACAATTAAAGAAAATCATGTATCCAACAATCCAGGAATTGGATTCACTAGATCAGATGCTCTCAAACTTGTAAAAGAGGCGGTTGAAGAGATTCTTCTTCACGATACTCAAGACAATACCGCTGATTCTCTATCTGTCTCTACAGAGCGAGAGATCTTTGAAGAAAATATCAGTGAAGTTGGAGAACAAGAAAAATCAAAACCCAAGAACTGGAAGAAGCTGAAAAAGCTATTACTCCTCAAGAAATCGATCAAGGCATTGGAGAAAGCTAGGAAATTCACACAAACTCATGAACTAACTCAGGAGTCCAATTCGGCACCAGATCGAGTTGACTTAAAGCGCCAAATAATGGATGAGAAGAGAAAGGCTGAACAATGGATGCTGGATTATGCTGTTCAACACATTGTCACGAAACTCAATCCATCTCGGAAGAGAAGAGTGTCCATGCTAGTTGAAGCCTTCGAAGCAGTGGTTCCATTTCCAGAAATTTGAATACAATGAAAGTCCAAAATTACAGAAGGCTGTCAAAATCATTTGATTCTGTTCATGAAGGTGAACTTGTGATCTTTGTTCTGAAAGTTTCTGTAGTTACTCATTCGAGACTTGCTTACGTTTGGAAAGATTTTTTAAGCTATGATTTGACCATCCCAGATGAATGATTGCAGATCATATACACTTGAAGGATGGCGTCTGGTCCCCCTTCAAAAATGCATATCGATGCAGGTCACCCTTTCATGTGATGATTTTTTTTTGTAGCAAATATATAGCATGTTTGTTTGATTCTTTCTGGTATGGAGTGCTTTATGAAGTTCTTATTGAAGGAAGATTTTGAATCTCTATGCAATGAACATATTTGTATGTGTGTATTAAAGGTATTATAAAGTCTGAGATTGGACTATATTTTAGATGTTTGATGTCAATGTTGATTTACAAGGATATATCCATATTCTTTATTTCTGTGTTCTTGCTCATTATTAAATTAACAGAGTGCTAACAAATTCCTCCAAACGCAACCAAGTAAAAGCTATCTGGTTTTCTGAGCAAGCTTTGTCAGGTCCACATGATCCAACGGCTCTGCTGTTCACAACACAGATTCAAACTCGTTTCTTTATATTAGAAATTTCAAGCCAACCCATCTACACATCTTTGAGCAGCCCAGGCGTTTTTTCCCTTTCTGGATAACCTAATCTGGCTGATGATCATCTGGTATCAACTGAAAAATATTTTCCTTCCTTTTTGAGATCCTTCTCATTTTTTTTAGCATGTAAAAATTCAGTGAAAAGCGAAAACCACATTATTGGAAAGGTATTATGGACAATGGTTACGGTTTAATAAAACAGGCATATAATGAAGGAAATATAAAAATGTTTTAATTCATTCAAGTAGCCTAATTAATAAGTCAAAATTCAATATTGTTAAAATTGTTTACTAATCATACTGAACATTATGGCAGTTTGATCATTCTATTTTTAGTGATAAACTGCATCATCACAATTACTTTACAAGGGAACCAGACCAATCGATAGCATATCGGATTAAATCGGTTCCGGATTTATCGGATTGGGTATATAATCTAATCAAAATAGGATCAAAACGAATCAGACTGCACATGATTAACCGGATTGTTGACCGAATTAAAAAGAAATATGATCGGTTTGAGATCGGATTGAATATTTTTTTTAATCTTCGAATAATATGTACCTAAACATATCATTTATCAAGCAGCGCATTGAAAATTAAGTGTGTATATATATATATATAATCTACGAGTGACAATTAGTAAACAACAAATCACACACAAAACTCTTTTTTAAAAAAACGGTTCGGACCGGATTTGATCAAGTTCCGGATCTTGTTTTTGTATGGATTGGTTCCGCTTCTGGGTCAAGTTTTTTAAAAACTAAT
Organism: Primulina huaijiensis; assembly: GCF_012295235.1. Taxonomy (NCBI): domain Eukaryota; kingdom Viridiplantae; phylum Streptophyta; class Magnoliopsida; order Lamiales; family Gesneriaceae; genus Primulina; species Primulina huaijiensis. The sequence goes on from NW_027360306.1 coordinate 32,665, forward strand.
CCAATTTAATTAGAATATCGGATTTGGTTCGACCCTAAACCACATTAACCGATTCTGAATTGAACCGGATTGTGCCGGATCGGTTCCGGGTTCGGGATCAACCTGCGATCCGTTAACCATGACTACATGAAAACTGAGGGGAATATTCTATGCATATTTCATCAAGATAATAAATATAATCAACATATCTAGAATCTGTTGTGAAAAAGTAAAAATTTACGGTAAAAAAGTAAAAATCTCAAACTCTCAAAATTATCACACTACACACTTTATAATATTTTTCTCTCAACTCAATTGTGATTTTCTTCACAAATGAGAGATCTATTTATAGAAAATTTTTACAAATAATCCAAAAATAAAATACATCATTACCTACATCATCACACACTAATTTTCAATATTCAACACCTAATTTTACCTAATTTTCAACATTCAACATTCACATTTTCAACACAAATATTTAACACATTTTTAAATAATTTTTCAACACTCCCCCTTGTGATGATGATCATAATGATTGTATACATTACGTGTTTTTATACTGCCTCGTTAAAAACCTTACTAGGAAAAACCCATTGGGATAAAAACCATAGTAAGGGAAAAAGAGTGCAGTCACGTAAACTCCCCCTCATGTTGACACGAACAATTCTTCACAAATTTCGTAGATTGCGCATCCCAATATTATATATGTGCTTTCTGAATATTGTCGTAGGAAGTGCCTTTGTGAAGAGATCTGATGAGTTTTCACTTGATTGAATGTGACGAACATCAATACATTTATTCTTCTCAAGCTCCTTGGTGAATGCGAAGAACTTAGGAGGAATATGTTTAGTTCTGTCGCTTTTTATGTATCCTTCTTTCATTTGAGCAACACATGCAGCATTATCTTCATATAGTATCACAGGCTTCTCGTCGAATGATAATCCGCATGAGATTTGGATATGTTGAGTCATTGATTTTAACCACACACATTCACGGCTTGCTTCATGTAGTGCAATAATCTCGGCATGATTTGATGAAGTTGTTACAAGTGTTTGTTTCTGTGAACGCCAAGAAATTGCAGTGCCTCCACGAGTAAATACATATCCAGTTTGAGAACGTGCTTTGTGTGGATCAGATAAGTATCCAGCATCGGCATAACCAATTATACTTGGATTAGCATCTTTTGAATACAAAAGTCCCAAGTCTGTCGTTCCTCGTAGATAACGGAATATATGTTTAATTCCGTTCCAATGTCTCTTTGTTGGATATGTGCTAAATCTTGCCAATAAATTTACGGCAAAAGATATATCAGGCCTTGTACAATTTGTAAGATACATAAGGGCACCGATAGCACTTAGATATGGTACTTCTGGACCAAGAATATCTTCATCATCTTCACATGGACGGAATGGATCCTTTTCTATGTTTAATGATCTAACAACCATTGGAGTACTTAAAGGATTTGATTTGTCCATATTAAAACGTTTAAGGATCTTTTCTGTATAATTTGTCTGGTGAACAAATATTCCACATTCTTTTTGTTCAATTTGTAAACCCAGACAATACTTGGTTTTTCCAAGATCCTTCATTTCAAATTCTTCTTTCAAGTATGACACAACTTCTTGAATTTCCTTATTTGTTCCAATGATGTTTAAATCATCAACATATACAGCAATAATTACGCATCCGGATGTTGTTTTCTTAATGAAAACACAAGGGCATATTGAATTATTTACATATCCCTTTTTCATCAAGTGATCACTTAGCCTATTATACCACATTCTGCCGGATTGCTTCAACCCATATAATGATCTTAGTAATTTCACAGAATAACATTCTCTGGGTTTTGAACTTTGTGCTTCAGGCATCTTAAATCCTTCAGGGATTTTCATATATATATTACTATCAAGTGATCCATATAAGTAGGCTGTAACAACATCCATAAGACGCATTTCTAAATTTTCAGATACTGCCAAGCTAATCAAATACCGAAACGTAATTGCATCCATCACAGGAGAATACGTTTCTTCATAATCAATTCCAGGCCTTTGAGAAAAACCTTGTGCAACAAGTCGAGCTTTATATCTTACTATTTCATTTTTCTCATTTCGCTTTCGAATAAAAACCCATTTGTATCCAACAGGTTTTACACCTTCAGGTGTAAGGACTATAGGTCCAAAAACATTACGTTTATTTAGCGAATCCAATTCAACCTGGATGGCATCTTTCCATTTTATCCAATCCTGCCGATTTTTACATTCACCAAAAGATTTTGGTTCATGATCTTCATTATCATTTATGATGTCGATTGCCACATTATAAGAAAATATATCATCAATTTCTTCTATATCTTTTCGGTTCCATATTTTTCCAGTATTAATATNCCTAATATTTCGGACTTCGTAAATATTTGGGAAGCTTCTGTTTATTTCCTTCCAGAACCAAAACAAGTCACCTATTAACATAGTCCTAGTCCAATTTTACGTGCCAGCGTTGATTCTTGCACGTGAATTCTTTTACAACAAGGATTTCTCTATTAACCCAAATACGAACGATATTCTATATATATCATAAATAAAAGAACACAAACACAAAAACATTCACATATTTAAAAAATCTTGGTTAATTTTCTTTAGGGACATGGCCAACCTTCAGTATTACTTCTTCCCAACGGATTTCTACTACCCTAGGCCGTCGATTAACACGCGGACAAATGATTATCAACGGCAGGTGATTCTTCCAGCCGAGAATCCAAACACGGGGGACAATATCAATGAACATGGCGATGAGATGAAGGATGCTGCCGATAAAAAATCGAGTAGGGTTAAGGCGACGTCGTTCGGGATGAGCTTTGTTCCACCTAGCAAACAGATATCGGGACTGCATTTCAGGAGTGATCGTTCGATGTTTCGGGGATTGATGAATGCCAAACTTTCAAGACAAGCACCGGATAGATATCGGGAGGATCAAATTACCTATGTTCTTTGAATTTTTTTTAATTAGTACATTCTTTGACGTTTTTATAATTTTAAGATGATCAATACTATTTTCTAAATTGGATTTCTATGTACGTACTGATATTTGCATATGGTCTCCATTACATGCATGTTCGAGAGTTTAAGATTGGACTATATATCGATCGAAATTATAAGGTACGCAATCGAGTTTACTGTGGTTTTGATATACATCTAAAATCTTGCTATGTTTAGCGAGGTCAACAAATAGAATCGAATCAAATATACTGAAAAAAAAAAATTTAGATTTATTTGAGCTCAAGTTTAATTCAAAACTCGAAAAAATTAATTTTTTTGTTCGAGTTCGATTCGAATCAGGGTTTGGATTTGAGTTCGGATCGAAATATTCGAATATGTACTCGAGCTATTCGATCTATTACTTTAAAATAAATACTCGAGAATCTCGAAGTCTATTTATTTAATATATATTTATATTATATTAATAAAATAACAATAATCAAGAGCAGCTCGAGAACTATCAAACAATATAATTTGGACTCGAGTTCGGCTCGAAAAAATTCGAACATGTTTGAGTTCAGCTCTAGTTCGATATATTCGAATACGAATCAAATATTTTTCAAGACGGTTCGAAAAATTCGCTGACCGATTCGATTCGTTTGAACCTTTATTCCCACCTATCAATTCCAGTTTCTATTTTAATAACAAATGTTGAAGCTTATTATTATTACATGTTTATTTTTCAAGTGACGAAGAGTATCCAAAATATTTTTCCTGACTTGAGATATAATTAATTCATTATTTGATTCAGTTTGAAAGAGTATACTTTTTCTTTGCGGTTCTTTCCCATTATTCTACAATGGAAAGTGTGTTAAATGAGGCATGAAAAACGTCATGATTCATGCGCGCAGAAATTCAATAAATAAGACTAATTAGTTTTGCTTAGGAATCACGCTGCATTATTAAATATCCTACATTTTTTTTTAATCGCCGCCTTCTAGTTAACCCACACAGCATAGGCCGGGGGGACTAAAACAGAATATTCTTTTGCATAAATTAGCCACAGACAAAGTAACAAAAAACAAACAAAAGAAAAGAAAAGGAAAAAAGAGGAAGAATTATTAAATTTGACCAATTGATTTGGTTTGGTGGGTTCACACCTCACCAAATTATAACCTAATATTTCCTCTATAAATATGAAAAGCCAGTGCACTTATATTACACAAAACTATCTTTCAATGGCAGGGATGCAATACAAATTCTTTCCGACCGACTTCTTGTTCCCTCTCCAACAATCCCCCGCGGCCGCTGGCGGAGGAGACGGCTCGGCCCAGCCTGTTTTACCAGTCATATCAACAAGAGATATCGGCGTTCCCGAAGGGTCGAAGCAGCTGCCTAATTCCATAGCCATGACCAACGGCAAGATTGTGAAACCAGCCAATCCTGTCATCGTTAACAACAAGAAGCTTGTCTCCTATCATTCACAAGAAAAATCAAACATATTGAGCCATGAGTTAATATAGAGCTAGCTTTTCTTTACACACGAATCCTGCATATATATAGATGGCAATAAATCAACCGGAACTGATCCATTTGTCATATATATACACACACATGGAACCCATTTTTCGATGTTTTGAGAAGCTTGGAGTTTTGTAGAGGTTTATATATGATCAGCAATAACCTGTTGTACGTTTTATCATCATCAATTTTGCAATTTCGTAGTCTCAAAATATAATATTAAGTAATTAGCATAGATATATCCCTTTTGTATTGACAACAAACTTATTTATTTATGAAATAATAAATTAAACCCTGATCTTATTTTTTAAAAATCTTGAGAACTTCTTGTTGCTATTTTCGATGCGTTCTGGGTTAATTCAAAAGATCGATATATTAACATGTAAATCACAGCTGATCTTATTGTTATATATAGTATACTTGTCTTGTTTGTTATGAAGCTGTCATTGACTTGTCGAAGGTCCTCTTCGAAATCGGATGCCTCTGCCTAATTCACTCTACCACAATGCTACGTTGTGTTAGCGCGCACGTGATTTTTTTTATTTTTAATTTCAGCCATTTTAAAATAAGTTTTATATATTAACAATCACTCTAAATTGTATTAATTAATTAATTAATTAATATACTTTATATTAAGAATTTTCAAATATTTTAATATTTCTCTGAAATTGATATTATGTTGTTTGTTGAAAAAACCTTGTTAGAAATAGTAATTCAAACAATTAAACTTACATCCACACCATGTTATTTAATTAAAATTTATATTTTAAATTTCTATTATTAATTTATTTAAAAAAGAAATTATGTTATTAATTTAACAACTTATTAATTTATACTTTTTAGTGTATTATAATGTTAAACCAATATTACCCAATTAAATAACTTATTATTAATTAAATGTAAAACTAATTAGTTTTATAATTATTTGATTTAATAAAATATAAAATAATGAGAAATGTGTTCCTAATATTATTTTTAGGGGTATATATAATAAGATTTGAAGTAATAGGTGGAAGAGAGTGTTATATATGATGTAAAAATTAAGCTAATTTATGCTAAAAATTGAATTATAATTGTATCAAAGCCGATTAAATGCATGAAGCATTGCACTTGAGGAGGTCTTTATTATTTGGCAAAAACTTGTGTGAGACGGTCTCACGGATCATATTTTGTGAGACGGATCTCTTATTTGAGTCATCCATGAAAAAGTATTACTTTTTATGCTAAGAGTATTATTTTTTATTGTGAATATCGGTAGGACTGACCCGTCTCATAAATAAAGATTCGTTAGATCGTCTAACAAAAAACCTACTCTATTATTTATTCATTTTTTTAAAGAGTTTCTAGAAGCTAGGTAGAGCAAAGAAAATATTAAATACTCTACCACTTTTTGATAATTACTATGATTTAGACCAAATATTGGAGATGAAAAATTGAGGAGAGGATATAATTTTAAATATTATTTTAAAATCAATTATTTCCATAATTTTATGATTTTTAAGTAATTATTTTTAATTTGATTTGATTGAGAATTGTTCGGGGGCAATTAATAAGCTTGTGGCTTTCGGCAAAAGTTTAAATTTCAGCACGTTCCTGGTCAAATTTATATTAGTACACTCGTATTTTAGAAATTTCAGTTTCCACATAAATTAAAATCAATTCAAGGGTGACGTGGGAATTTGAAGCTTAGGGACAATCTATTCACATTTGAAAAAACAAAAAAACAGGATTTGGTCCTCAGGGACAATTTATTCAACATTGCATATATAGGGTTGAGTTTGGAAAAAAATGCAATTTCAGTCTTGTAAATTGATATATTTTTAGTTTTATTAATTATATAACTTGTTAATATTTGATTTTCATTCAATATCGTGGCTTTTGTTTCCCATTTTTTCCGTCAGAACCATCGAATATTTTCATTTGACAATGAAGTATACTATAGAGCTCTTGTAACAAAATAATATATATTACACTTATTAAAACAAAGAAATCTTTTACTTTTTGTTTTGATAGATTTCAATATTTGTAATATGATATAAACTTTATTATTGTTACATGAGTCATGTAGGAGATCATTGATGTCAAATGATCAATATTTGATGAATTTGGTGGCTTCATGCGAAAAAACTAGATGTCTTAAACTAGATTGTTGAATTTGTGCGGCTGTTGTGACTACCTTCTGGATGTCTTGAACTAGTACAAAACGCAGCAACAAATAACAGTAAGTCGAGGCAAGTAATTTCCTTTATCCGCAAACGTTGCAGACAATCATTCTCAACATACAACGACTTCAAATCGAGAGTTTGCAGCACTTCAAAATCTCGAAACCAGCGAACAATAATATGCAGCAATTTTCAAGTACTAAAGAGAATAAAATGCAACAAGATGGCATGAAAATTCGAACCCTTTGAATGATGTATTAGAGGACTATTTATAAATGATCATCGAATGTGTAGAAGTGTCATAACACTAGTCAAGTGACACATTGTTTGGTGCAAAAGTAGCCAAGAGCAGATGAGGGACGCGCATGAATTCAGAAACAGCGCAGCGCGCGCAGCCGCGTGACAACATGCGCAGCCGCGCGCAAGGTTCTGTCTTCGCACGCTGCCCGCACAGCAAGGTGCGCGCGGCCGCGCAGCTTCTCCGCAGCCACGCGCCTTGCTCTGTTCCATTGCTCCGAAAACCAGTAGCAAGCGCGCATCCGCGTGGGATGTGGTGCACCCGCGCGCCTAGCTCTATCCGAGTGCATCATCTTGTGGCTCGAGTAACTGACAAAAAATTATTTTTTCAAATAAATTTGATCTAAGAAGATTAAATTTGATCCAAAAAGATTAATCATCTTGGAGATTATAAGGAAGATCAACTTATCTTATTTTCTGACGTGGGACAAATCCCAAACTATACACAATCTTTCCCCACCTTATAACTAAAAATTTGTCCCCCACGTTCATTGCGCGGAGGGTTCTCCCGGCGATGGCGAGGATGCAGGCAGTCGGTTTTCCAGTAAGCTTCATGAAGAAAGCACTTCGGGTCCACGGCTCCCTTTCGGCGGCGGTTCTTGATTGCTTCCACCACGTTGCGCATCAGTTCTCTCGAGTACTCTCCTGCGTCGACGCCTCTATTCGAACATCTGCCTACGCCGTCCGCCACTCCAATGCCGTTGGCCTCCTCAAAGACGTAGTGGGCATCTTCGCCGAGGGGATTTAAGTCGTTTTCTTTGGGTAAGCAGAAGGATCCGGTGATCATCGACATTGATCATGTTTACAGATGAATCTCCTGATTTTGCTTTTCTCGATCAGCATTGTGTTCTCTCTGTTGATTCTAATGAAAATTCTAGGTTTGTGAGTTACTTGGACCAAATAGGATTCTACACAAGGTAGGTAATGTAGGATCCCATGAACAAGTCTAAGTTCCACCAATCACATTTTCACACGTTTACAACGACACGTGTTTTTCCTAAAAAACCAAAAATAAAATTAGGTGAAAATCAAATAATATATCAAATCTTAGCATCAAATATTTTATGGGTGTGATGTAATCGATTAATGAACTAACAAACTAACAAATCATTTATATGGATTACAAAAAAATTAAACCATATATCACTAGCGATAATCAAAATCTTATCTGTTAGCAAGAAAATAACATAAAAGTTGGATTCAAAAGTAATATAGAATTTCAGTCCAATTATAAGTGCTACACTTTCAAACTTGGATTTAGAACTACTTAAATATCTACTCTGGTGCAAATCTCTCAAGACGTATGTGTACATATACATAAATCCAAAGGGAAACTTTTCATACGAATTCAATGCAAGACAATGGTGATCATTAAACGCAAATTCAAGAGGTCTATCAGAAAACGTGGATGTCCGAAAATATACATGGCTGGGGGATCCTTCTACTCACCCAAAAATAACAAGTCGAAACCCCTAGGCCAAGACGCCCACTTCATCTCAAAGGAGGCCGATGCCATTGGTGTGGCAGATGGGGTTGGCCGATGGGGGGAAAATGGCATCGACGCCGGAGAATTCTCTAGAGAACTCATGCGCAACGCGCTGGAGTCAATCAAGAATCACCCTGGTGGTGATGTGGTGCTGGACCCCAAGCGAGTGCTTTACGAAGCCTTCTCGAACACGAAGGCGAAGGGCTCTTCCACCGCATGCATCATCACCCTCTCCGGAAGACACATCCGTGCGGCAAACTTGGGTGACAGCGGTTTCATGGTTATGAGGAGAGGAAAGATTGTGTACACTTCGCCTGTACAGCAGCACAAATTCAACCATCCTTATCAGCTGGGGAAATATGAGGGTGGCGATGTACTGGAGAAAGCAGAGGAGATCATGGTGCCGGTAGAGTGTTACGACATCATCGTCGCGGGAACCGACGGACTTTTCGATAATATGTTTCCTGAGGATATTGAGGCTGTGGTAAAGCAGTGTTCGGGGGATGAATATGATCAGAGTCGGGTGGCTTTCAATTTGGCTATGGCGGCCCGCCGGAACTCCTTGAATAAAACTAGGTGCTCACCATTTGATATAAATGCCCGCCAAGCTGGGGTTCTGCACTTCGGAGGCAAATATGATGATATTACAGTGGTTGTTGCCCATATCCTTTCTTCAAGGTGATTATGGTCCTAAATAGTTTCGCAATATCAGCTCGATTCTTTAATTTGTTGTTATAGCATATATTTCGTACGTATGCAGAAAAGTTTAAACATTGTTATCAAATGGCCGGATCATTGTCTAAATCAGAAAGTTTAATTTTAGTGTAATTGATTGGTTAATCTTGATTCAAGATTCATGTGTGTTTGCTTACGAGTTGTCGTGATTAACGGACTGGGTTGATCCGGAACCGTCCAAACAAATCCAGCATAATCCATTTCAATCTAGAACAATTAATGTGATTTAGGGTATGTCTAACTCCGATATCATAGCTGAATTGGATTGGTTTTTTGAATCTTGATCAAGAAGAGTAACCAATCCGGAATTGGTTCCAATCTCTGTCCGTACTGTCTTTTTTAAAAGGAATTTGATTACTTTTATTGTTTAATAATTATCACTTGTAATTCTACATATAACAAAAAGTAATTTAATTGTCAAATATTTTTCTTAATAAACGACATGTTTAGGTACATACTGATTGAAGAAAAAAAATTCAACCCGATCTCAACATGGTCTTATTATTTTCTAATTCGGTCAACCGTCTGGTCATATATATATATATATATATATATAATTTGCAATGCCTGAGTACACAAAAAAAATTCTGCATTCATTGGGTTCATATATCTTTTCATGGATAAAAATCTATACAAAAATCGAAAAATATGATAATAATATATGATATTTGAATATTAACAGTTTTATATCCGAAACAAAAGATAAGATTTTAAGTGTAAAATTAGAACAAATATATTAATATCAACATTCATTATACTTTTTGGGTGTTCAAATATTATATATTTGTATCATATATGAAAGAGTCAATCCTCAAATATCATATATTTTTACCATTTTTTTTGATTTTTTATATCGATTTTCATTCGAGAAAAAACATAGATAATTAATATCGATATTTGTTATACATATTTGATTACTAAAAAATTATAAAATAATATCATAAATGAAATATTCAGTATTCAAATATCAGTACTTGTTATAAATATTTGAGCACTCAAAAATCATATATCATTATAATATCTGAAATATTTCGTAATCAAATATCACATATTAGTATAATATTTTGTACTAATTTTTATTCGAGAAAAAAAAAATATAAACCTAAAGAATACAAAAATAATATTTTTTTTGTAGATTAATGGGTGGAAAAACATGCATTTCAACAGAGTTTGATAGCCAAAAAAAGTTATCTTATTGGTAATTCATCGACCATTTCCTCTATGATGTTTATACAAGACATTAATTTTACAATTCACTGTTGTAATGAAGTCACCACCTTAGTCATCTCGTAGGGGACCACTATAAATACAAGTCTTCTTGAGGTCATCAATCAGTGGCTGGGTTCAGTCACTTCCCAGGCCTAAGGTTCGGATCAATCATCTCGCCTCGTACGCCTACTTAACTTCCGCTCCCGCTCTAAGTAAGATCCATTGCTCCATTGTTTTATAAACTGAGACTTTGATCCCATAGAGCGGTATATATAGTTTCTGCAAGGTAATGTTTGGATTCGAATCCACTCATATCCATCTATTTTCGATTTCTGAGTTTGTAAATTTATATTTACGTTTGAATCGATGGACCTGAATTCGTTTTTTTGGATTTAAAATATGAATTTTGAAGTGAGATCCAAGGTTTTCGAGCTAAAGATTGCACTTCAATGTGCATTTGTGCATTAACCAAACCCAAATTAATTTTTGTTCTTGTTCGACTCGATGAATTTAAGCTTTGATGCCTTATAATGATTGCAATTCTGCTTGATTCAACTTGTTTGCTCAGTCTTCCAAGCGGCTTGATGTTTGAGAGATTATTTTTAAATTTGTTGCTTGATTCAGGTGGTTTTCATTCGAACAGCGTAGCATCATATCATGGCTCTAGTGTCTGGAAGAGGGTCGGTGCTCAACCCGAATGCGCCACTTTTCGTACCGGCGGCGATGCGGGAGGTGGAGGACTTCTCTCCGAAGTGGTGGAACCTGGTGAACACCTCCGCTTGGTTCCGAGATTATTGGCTCAGCCAGCAACAAGGAAATGATGATTCTGGTGAAGTGATCGGCAGATTTGATGGAAACGACGCCGTTGAATTCTTGCCCGAGAATATTGATGTCTATGTGGATGATGATATCTTGACTATGGAAGCCCAGTTTGAGGAATTTCTCCAGTCATCTGAGACTGAGACCGATCGTGAGAGCAAGCAAGTCAAGGGAATGCATGAAAATGGTAAATCACGCACTTAAAATCCGATTTTTGTTCTTCAAATATACTTTTTTTTGTTTTGGGTTTCAAAAAGATCCAATTTGAGAATGATTATTCGTTAAAAAAAACTTTATTTTAAAGAATACATTATATGAACCTCCATGCTGGAAAATATTATGCATGTGGTTGTTAAGATTTTGTTTATATGTCTACATTTTGAAGTGATATGTATTTGGTCAGATTTTTTGATATAAAAGGTGTTCTACTTATATTGGAATTTGGATGAAAAATGAAAATGAACGCATTTTTTTATATGTATGCAAAAGGAATTCACCAAAAGAAAGAGGAAAAACCTTACGAAAGGAATATCGATACATGCTGGAATGTAATACTCATTGGCTGGGTAAGTACCAAATAAGGTGTCTTGCACATCTTAGCCTTTTATAATAGTTGAAGTAGTGGTCACAATCATATCATTTTCATGGAAATTCTATGTCCAATCTAAAATCCCAATCTAAAATCGTAGTTATACTTAAAACGGACAAATTTGAATGGTGCCATGTTACACCATTTTCTTGCAGTATATGTAGCAAACTTCAAAATTTTCTTGAAAATTCTTGTAGCCCAGTTCTGTTTCTATTTTTTTTTCCCGTAATAAATTTTGGCATATTGATGTATTTGACATGCTATGATTACTTTTCGTTAGGTTTTAGCAAGAATGCTGAAGCACTTGTCAAGAACATGAGCGTGACAAACCAGAGAAGCCCGAGGGATCCTGTGAAGCAGTGGGATAAGCCAGCCAAACATGTTAACCCCAAGGGCAGCCCCCGTTTCATTCAGCAGCCACGCTGAACTCTGTGTTTGCGTGGGTCTCAGTTCATATTCGGCTTAGTAGCGGTCTCTCTTTCTTGTAATCTTATGTACAGAACAAGGTTCTAACCCCTTGTACTTCTTGTTCGCAGTTTGATGTCTCTTAGTTTTTAATAAGCATGGAAACCTCTACATGAAGAGAAGATATTGTAGATACCAAGAGGAATAAATTAAATGAGCACGTGTTCTTTGTATTTGAGTGTTTTTTTCCCCTCCTATTTACTACATATTACTCGGAACAATTTGATTTTAAATTTACCATAAGCCCATGAATCGTTTGTTGACAAGAACAAAAGGTATGAGATCATCTTTATTTGCATAATTTGAAACATATTGAAATATACCTACTTCACTCTCAAGTTTTACTTTAATCGTTCATCTACTAAATTCTAATTTTCATGACTTAAATAACTTACATTACTTTTCATGTACTAACCAAATATACTGTGTTTTCATATTTACAGGTACCCACATAGCCATATGCTATCATAAAACTATATAATCCACCACATTTTACTATATCCCATTCAGAAGACGCAATAATCACCTTGTTTCCCAATTTAACTTCTATCATTAAATTTCTAGAAAAAAATTCTCCGGAATAATCAGAAAGATATCAAAACATTACCTGAGCATCTTGCTGATCTACCTACATCTGCCAGTTTTTCAAAATACTGGTGGCCCCTTTGGTTCAACCATAAGACCTTCCCTGGACTGGTAAAGCATTTTCAAAATAACGCATCAACTTTAACCAGGGTTTTCTCTTCTACTTGGAATATCTGAATGCAACTCTTTTCTCTCTTCTTCAATTTTCCTTGATTTAGCTTCAAGTTTACTCTGATTGGCTATTGCATCAGATATCGCCTTTGGAAGCCAAAATCCAGGGCGCTCGAGAAATGGAGCACGATCAAGTACCAAAGGTTCACGCAAAGTGATCTGGATGCCGTCATATGTCCACAAACTCAAGTTTGCTTCGCCTTTCAAACCCAAAGAGAACCAACCTAAGCCTGCTACTGCAATATCAACGCTGTTCACATCCCAGCTGGTTCCAGATGCATTGATGTCTCTATTTTCCCAAGCTCCCAGTTCAGAAATTCGGTCTGTACCAATGGGTGGCTGGAAAAAACACCCAAAAAGGTCAAAATATTTGGTAGTCACAGTTCTATCTATTAAATGGAAGTACCATTCATATGAAAGGTCAAAGTAAGTAACACATTTAATCTAAGAACTTTTTATCATCATTCAATATGATGAAAAGGAGTGAGGACAAAGACAGCAGGCAGCTAGATAAATAAATAATAAAAAAAGTAACAAACACTGATGATAAATGAGGAAGGTGTGGTCTTAAGGAGATTCCGTTCAGTTTGCACAGGAATTTCATGCGTATTGTTCGTCTTGAAGAGCATGCTAGGCAAACCAATTGACTGAAACTATGAATCCTTAGGACCTAGGGAAGCTGAGTTGTAGAATTATGTTGATGAATCCGGAAATATTTGAATAAAGAGGATGAAATTTTTTGTATAAAAAGAATGAATGATTTGTCCAATCTTTATTAAAGCACAAAAGTTTTGCATTTTTCTGTTAGACAGTTACTATTTTGGTGTAAGTTCCATGGGGTTGATGCAGTAAAAGCTTCTCTTATGTGGGTCAAAATCGTTACCTGCAGCCTAATTCCAGCATGGTTGCTCTTGGTCTCATCAGCATTTTCTATCTTTCCTAGATGAAGAGAAACACTTGGTGACAAAAATACAGTCACGTAGATTGTATCCAAAGAAGTTTGATTAAGATCAAGTCTAACTAAGCCTCCAACATGTATCGCTTGACCTGCCTGCAGATGTTACAATAATTTATCATATGTAATAGAGGCATGTTTGAGAAGGGCAGACAACATTTAATTGCTTTGAAAAGTGAAGGCGATATGAAATGCCAGAAGAAATAAAACAAGGTCATCCAATAACTTGCCTTTATCCTAAAAGTTCGAGGTTGAAGTTCTTTACGTATCTCAACCATTTTCTGCTCATCCCTGTTCAATCTCACAGACATCAAATATGGATGTAAAAGACCAGGAGTATCATACATCTTAGCTTTAGCTGATAATATTCCTCCAATCCTCAGGATCCCAAGGGTTGTTCCTGGAACAGCAGCTTCTGTAAGCTTTGTAATCTTCACCCCTTCTTTCTTTGAAAAAGCATTTATCAATGTTGACTTTCCAGCATTCTGAGCCCCAATCACCCAAACATTCCCTCTAGGCCCAGCTAAGCCCTTCACGAAAGCCAGCAAATTTCGCACTCCCAAATCCTTGCGTGAACTAACCAAATAAACTCCACTGAGCTTAGGTGCTCCATTTGCCTTAGCACGGTGTCGAACCCATCTATCCAAACGTGTAGGTGAAATTTGAGAAGGGAGAAGATCAACCTTCGTCGCCACAAGAACAAGCCTAGGCAACTTGTTCCTAAGCTTAAAACCGTCTTTCCCTCCTTCAAATGCTTCGAACAAGGACCTAGCCGCACGTTTAGGAAAAGACCCATCAAAATCAACACAATCAACAACCATAACCAATACGGTAGCATCTGCATTCCCTGTGGGTTTCATCAACCTCTTACTAATCAACTGATCAAAATCAAAATCAGGTATTAAATTTTCCGCCACTTGATTCTTCACCTGCCCATAGTTTCTAAGCGAATGGCACCTAGCGCAGACTGTCACTTCCTCCTTCTCTTTTTGAGCATCCCTAGCCATTCTTTTTTTTTCGGCCTTTGAAACTCTTTTCCTTTTTCCCTTTTCAATTGTCTCCTCAGTAATGTTTCCGTAACCAACACCAGCTGGAGTAAAACCATCTAGTTCATCCAAATAATCATCTTCCACATCTTCCAACTCCGATCCAAATTCTCCTGATTCCCAATCAATTTCTTCCTCTTCACTATCATCCAATTTCACCACAACATCATCCTCGAAATCCTCGCCATCTTCTTCAAACTCATCAAAACTCTCAATCTCCTCCTCATCATCAGCCAGTTCTGCCACTTCCATTCTTTTCTGATAATATCCAGGGAGATTTTGGTCTTTATCTTGCATGAACACGCCACAACCAGGGCATATAGGCCCATAATTCTCATCTCCATCCCTCCCTTCACTCAAAATTAAACCTTTATGACCTTTCCTAAATGTCCTCACATTGTTTTTCTCAACAATTGCTTTAGTGTCTTTTACTGCTAAAACAACATGCAAATCTTTCTTCTTATATATGTCTTTCTCTGTTACCATATGCCGGCCTGAAAGGAAATGATTTTGGCCGGTGCGTTTTATCAAGTTAGCAAAATGCAATAAACAAAATAAATTCCAGGGAGGTAGATTTACCTGATAAAACCTTAAATCTTGACAGACCTCTTGATTCAAACTTGTTGATCCAAGGCAGGTTGATGTTAAGATTGGTGATACTTGAAGATAAAGAACTCATGGATAGCAAACATGCCATTTTTTGTTGCTTATCCCTTTGCTTCTCCCTAAATCATGTTCTATTTGGCGGAACAGGGATTAACTGGAGAAGAACAGAGTTCCTAAGGAACAGTCAAACAAATATAATAGTGAAATGGGTAAAAACTGAAATATTGGATCGTCTTTTTTGGTGGAGAAAACAATATTGGAGAAACTGTCAGAATAAAGGTTTCAATCATTTTCTATTTTTCTTCATGTCGTTGAGGGGAGCTAAGATTATCCACTCACAAAGTCCAAACTTCGAACGGAGTCGAGCAAATAGATAATTCAACAAACGATGTTATTTTATTCCATAAAATCCATCCAGCTACTGCTGTATCACACAAAGGTAAACAGCATCGTACTTGGCAGAAGTAAAGAATTTCATGAAGTATGCGGTACTCAACAGTAAGGGAGGAAACATCACGAAAGTTTAACTCTTCAAATAACCTACCCATTCGAAACTGAAGACAGCAGGACCAGTAGTAAAATCAGCAAATATTAAATAGAATCTCAAGAGAAAGCTAACGGGATTCCGAAAAATTTGTTTATCCTTTTCAATTGAAATAAGAATCATTAAAAGTTCACTTTCTATCAAGGCGCACACACACAAACATATAACATGCATATAAATTTGTTCAAACTACCAATAATTCCATCCCCATTTAAAACTGTACGACTTCTTCATTGACTTAAAAGCGTAGTGACACCGATGGATTCAATGATGTGAAATATTCAGACTCCACGCCAAAAAAGGGCTAACCTTTTAAAGAATAGCAAAAAGAATCCAGGGAGATGAGCGTGTTACTCCTTGAATGGAAATTTATCCCATCAAAGCCCCTTTCGCACAACCGGGGTTCACAGAAAGTAAAGATCTTGGACTATGAATAGTGGAGAAATGGGTTGATTATCAAATATTTCAAGCATACAAACTCAAAGAAAATTGTGGTTCTGAAATTTAAATTGACTACAGGTGACCAAAGTCTGAAGAAGTTCTGCGGAGGAGAAGAAATACATGGAGAATGTGCAGAAGAGTGTGTTTCTTTTCTGTCCCGTAGTTGGTTAATCCGGTGACGACGAGGATGAAGATATCATAAAACTAATAACTATTTCACCGTTTAATAATAATAGTAATTGCTAAAAATATTTGAAAATTACAAAATTTAGGAAATTTTTACAATCTTTTATGTTATTATTGAGGATTAGCAAAACTTTGGGTTAATGAAATTAACTTTGCAGATCGATTAAATTCAAAAATTATATTTCTGGCTTTTTTAAAATACGATCAAATCAGTTCATTTGGCTTGTTTTCAGATATTTTATAAAAAAAATCGATTAAACTAACTATACCTAAGCTTCAAGTCTTTTATATTCACTTTTACTCGATGTTTTATTTTTATTATTAAAAAAATCTTTTTTTTAATAGTTTTTTTTAACCAAACATTTGGCTAATTTGGCCACAAACAAAAATAATATATTTTAACATGTGGATTTTTTGTGAGTTTTTCGAGCCGACTCGAAAAATATGAGATTCATATTTGAGTTTATCAAATTTGAACCGAACTCGAACATGTTCGAATTTTTTTCGAGATGAACTCGAGTTTAAATTGTTTTGTTTGATAATTCACAAATCGATCGCAAGGTTCGAAAAATATTTTATTAATATAATATAATTATATATTAAATAAAAAATTTCGATTCTTTCGAATACTTAATTTTTAGAAATATTTCGAATAATTCCTGAATATGTTTGAATCTCCGAACTCGAACTCGAACCCTAACTCAAATTTTAACTCGAATTAAATTTTTTCAAATTTTCGAACCGAACTCAAACTTAAATAAAATTAATTCGAATATTCAAATTTTGAGTCATATTCATGTCAATTAAACAATGCTATAAAAATTATCTAGTAAAATAAAATATACTTGCAAATCTTATTCAAAATTTTGAAAAATCCTGTCTCGTCTTACACGTGTCCTATGTTTGATTTCACACGTTTGCAGTGCTCTTACGTGGTGTAAAAGAACGTACAAGAACAATGATCAACAAAAAATTATCGACAATGAAGCCCCAGTCTATGTTGACTATATCCTTGGAAATGAAATCTTCACCTCCATGGCAAATTCTTGATTTGGTAGCTCATTTTCTCGACCCCAAAAGCCTAGCAACTGCCGTCTGTGTTTGCAAATCATGGGCCATTTTCATGTCCTCAGACCATCTATGGCAACCTTTTTTCTCCGAGCACTACCCCTCGCTCTCCAACCTTCCCGCCGCCGCCGCAGAGTCCACATCATACCACAAACTATACTCCCTAGGCCACGCCGCTGAGAAGCGCCGCCTCCAACCACCCCCCAAACCCGACCTGTCTCTCCAATATCTCATATTCTCCATCGACATCCGAAACCACAAAGAATCCATTCTCACCTTGGTAAAGCCCGGCGGAGAGGTCAATCTGGACAACAACGGCAGCATTTTCCGGTTTGACATCGACGTGGAATCGAAGAAATCAATGGGATTCGAAGCGTTGAATGGTCTGAAAATTACGTGGAATGTGGTGTTGAAGGGGTTTAGAAGCGTGTTTACGATGATGGATTGTGAGGGAAAGGGTAGCTTTGTAATGGGACTGGAAGGGTGGTTTTCCAAGGAGCTTCCGTCAGCAGGGTGTTGCTCAGGCGGCGCCAGTGGGTTGGTGGTGGAGTTGAGGTTGGGGCTCCGGGAGAGCGGCGGGAAGATGGTGATGGAGAAGGTGAGTGTGGGGGTTCTGAGTATAGTGAGTTGGAGATATGTGGGTGTTGATGAGGTCCTTAGGTACTTGCAACATTTTCTTTTGCCATCTAATTTGTAACTTAGCGTATGTATATGCAAGAAAGTTCCCTTCTTAGTTTTACACTTGATCATAAGAATTAAATGTTTAACTTGGCATCTATTAATTACTCAAATGTATCTGAATAAATAACCATAATAAAATCAATATACAAGGAATTCAATAAAGAAGCAAGAAAGCTCATAAAAAGATCAAAAGAGATTGCTTCTGCTAGAAAATGTAGGGGTAACATTATCTGCGTATGGTGACAAATATGTTTATACAATGCAAATAGCAATTTAATATTAAACTTGCATGAATTAATACAATTGATGAATCCTTCCGAGTCACCTCAAAATCACTCAATCCAGGTACAATTCATCCCTTTCTTGCTCGAGAACAGAAATCAAAATCTTCAAGCAAGTTTCCACATTTCCACCCGCACCTTTCGGCATCAAATTCTCAGCAACATCAGCAGGAGTAATCTTAATTTCTCCCAACAGAACCTCAATCCTCCCAAACAAATCATGATGCTCTAAGCCAAGATAATTCCTAGCCAAAATCTTGAACCCTTCAAAGCTACAATACGACAGCTCAATATGTTTATCCATTCGCCCTCTTCTAATCAAAGCTGGATCCAATTTTTCCACATGATTTGTCGTGAAAACAATGAGTCTTTCACCTCCACAAGCTGACCAAAGCCCATCTATGAAATTCAGAAGCCCGGAAAGAGTAACCTTACTCACGTTCTTTGCGTTATCTGCAGGTTCCTCTTGCTCATGTTCTTTTTTGTCCCTTTTCTTGCCCCTCTGCCCCGTTAAATCCGCGGAACAATCGATATCTTCTATCACGACAATCGACTTACTAGACGCAGAAATCAATAGCTTCTTAAGCTCCGTGTTGTCTTTTACGGAAGTTAACTCGAGATCATATACATCATACCGTAAAAGATTAGCCATTGCAGCAATCATGGTGGATTTTCCAGTCCCCGGAGGGCCATAAAGGAGATAACCCCTTTTCCACGCCCTCCCGATTCTTGAATAGAAACCTTCACCATAACTAAATACTAACAAATCATCTACTATATCCCTTTTCTTATCCAAATCCATCGCTAACGTTTGAAAAGTTGCAGGATGCTCGAATAAAACATGGCTCCAAGAAGGCCCGTTGTTCGTGTAAAGCTTTCTCTGCCTGTTTTTCACTCTTATGGCCTTGCCCTCTTTCATCACATGATCCAAGTACAATTTTATGACGAAATCCCTGTCTTTTTTGTGAAACTTCAGCGTGTAATACCTCTTCTCATCATTAATCATGTGTTGGAAAGACAAGGTCTGAACCTTGGAAATGATTTTACCTGAAGCCCACCAAATCTTGACTCCTTTATAGGCATCAGCCACTTCTTCGTTATCGTCCATGGTGAGCACCAGTGGGTGGCTGCTGTTTTTCAAGACATCCGCCTTCATCCGCCGGGCCTGGGCGGAGGAAATGGAGCTCAGGTAGGTTTCGATGGCGGAGTAAGCCTCGCTGCGCATCAGACGTTCGCCGGTGAACTCATTGAAGGTTATTTGGATGTATGGAGAAAGGAAATTGAAGGCCTTTGTGAAGTGTTTTTCAAGAAAAGCTTTTAGTTGGGGAGGGGCGTATCGCTCAAGAATTGCTCTCATGAACATTAGAGTTGCAATTATGGATCCTAATTGCGTAAAGATTTCTCCCATCTTCATTTTTAGTTTCTCGGGCCAACTTTGGTGGCAGATTCATCGAAACATTTGAGACAAAACATTTGTGTGTGTTTTGCATATATATATATCTATCTATATATATATATAGTATAGATATACAAATGGATGTATGTATACAAAGTATTAGGACAAGTAAGTATATAGCCAGTGCTTTTTTTATTTCACATTTTCAGTTTTGATTTTTTTTTTTTTAAAAAAAAAAAAAATTTTTGATGTTCTTGTGGTGTATTCTTTGGAAATGTAATTATAAAATTATATTGGTGAATGAATGTAACTTTATTATATATATATATATATATTATCTATTATCTATTCTATTACTATTATAAATATATGAGTTTGAATCGTGAATTTACATGTATGTCCTTATGATCATTAAATAATATTTATTAATATATATCTCTTTGTTTTTTTGTTTTTCATATATTAATTCATTAATGAAATCTAAAATTAAAGAAAAATAACGTATCATTAAATTCATAAATATATGTCCCTTTGTTTTCTTGTTTTTCATATATTAATTCATTAACTTCACTTTTTGGAGTGAAATTTACATTCAAATAGAAAAATAATAAAATTTTCATTTCATTTTTAAAAAATATACGAGTTTGAATTGAATTGTGAAATTACATGTATGACCTTATGATCATTAAATAATGTTCATTATTATATGTCCTTTTGTTTTTTCCTTCATATATTAATTCATTAATGAAATCTAAAATTAATGAAAAATAAAATTTAACCTTCATGAATAAATATGAAGGTTAAACTATTGTTTAAGATTTTATGGTTATCTAATTTTTGAGCAGGTCTTCTGTGAGACGGTATCATAGAAATATATCTCTAATATGGGTTGATTTTTTTTATTAATTAATGTTAAAGTATTTTAAAATAAATAGATTCTAAAATAANCAATTTTTGAGCAGGTCTTCTGTGAAACTGTATCATGGAAATATATCTCTAATATGGGTTGATTTTTTTCATTAATTAATGTTAAAGTATTTTAAAATAAATAGATTCTAAAATAAATTATAAAAAAATGAAATACAGTATATCTATTATTTATTTTTATTATTATTATCTTTAAAAAGTATTCATTAATATGTGTCTATTTGTTTTTTTGTTTTTCATATATTAATTCATTAATGGCATATAAAATTAAAGAAAAATAATATGTCATTAAATTCATTAATATATGTCTTTTGGTTTTTTTGTTTTTCATATATTTATTCATTAATGGAATATAAAGAAAAATAAAATATCATTAAATTCATTAATATATGTCTTTTGGTTTTTTTGTTTTTCATATATTTATTCATTAATTGAATATAAAGAAAAATAAAATTTAAACATCATTTTTAAAATTTAACCTTCGTTTTTAAAATTTAACCGTCACTTTTTGAAGTTAAATTTACATTCAAATAGAAAAATAATAAAATTTACGTTTCATTTTTAAAAAATATATGAGTTTGAATTGAATTGTGAATTTATATGTATGCCCTTATGATCATTAAATAATACTCATTATTATATGTCTCTTTGTTTTTTTCATATATTAATTCATTAATGGAATCTATATCTAACACGGGTTGATTTTTTTCATTAATTAATGTTAATGTATTTTAAAATAAATCAAATGAAAATGAAGTTTACACTCTTATTCAAATTTTTATGGTTATATAATTTTTGAGTAGGTCTTCTGTGAGACGGTTTCATGGATATATATCTATTATACAGGTCGATCAAGTCATTTATGGAAAGAAAAACAATGTTTTTTCATGATTCGGGTCGGATAAGAGACATATTTCAAAAAATTGACTCGTGAAACAAAATCATAAGAGTTTATGTGCTAATTTTATTTTTAAGTTGAGTAAATTAACATTCATGAATAATGTAAATAATAAAAATAATTAATAAATATCTATTTGTTTGTTTGTTTTTTCCATGTATTAATTAATATATTCTAAAATAAATTTAAAAAAATGAAATATAGTATTTTTTTAAAATGAAATTTACATTCTATTTTTAAAAAATTTAAAATAGTAATAATATTAATAATAAATAAATGTTTTTTCCGTCTATTAATAGGCAAAAATTTGTGTGAGACGGTCTCATGGGTCGAATTTTGTGAGACGAATATATTATTTGAGTCAATCTTGAAAAAATATTACTTTTTATGCTAATAGTATTAATTTTTATTGTGAATATTGGTAGGGTTGACCCGTCTCACAGATAAAGATTTGTGAGACCGTCTCACAAGAGACAAACTCCTATTAATGACTTGTAAAATAAATTGAAGAAAAATAAAATTTAACCACCATTTTTTGGAATGAAATTTAAATTTTATCCTTTATTTTTTCAAATGAAATTTACACTGCATTTTTTTTAAAAAAACTATATCTATAATTAAATTTAAAATAATAATAATAATAATAATAATAATAATAAACACATGTTTTATTGTTAGTTTTTCCCAATTAATATATGAGAACGAACAGAAAAAAAACATGCATTTATTAATATTATTTAACGAAGATAAGAACATATATGTAAATTCAAACAATTATATTAGAGTTTTCAAATTTATTAGTCGTGTATTATTTACTTTATTAATAGATATTAATTTACTCAATTTAAAAATAAAAATTATCCCAAAAACTCTTATGACACTGTTTCACAGGTCAGCAACTTGACGCACGAGAACTTCCCAGGAGTTCCCCCATAATGCATGCTTAACCCAACAAAATTGAATGATAATAAAAAATTAATCTTTTAGTTCAAACATTTCTTGATCTTTATGTTAAAATTTATATTTGTTAATCAAAACACGACTTTTATTTCTTACAATTGTGATCAACCGTGCAAAGCTCTACACTAAGCTAATGATGAACATAAACAATAAAACCCTATGTGTGACAAACATAAATAATTGTTTGATACCATAAGAGAACACTTCAAAAAAAACAAAATGTGTTTAATTTTAGGTGAAACAAATTGCTCTTAGGTGAATTAAACTGCTCTTATATTTACCGTTACTTAAAATGATTTATAAAATTTTTAAAATTTTCTTATGTTTTTTTAAATATTTTTTTTTCAAAAAAAAAAAGTTTTTTTAAAAGATTACAATTATATTCAGGTTTTATGTCCTGTCAAATTTTCACCAATAAATACTTGTAGAACTTGTAGCTACTTTTTCAAGGACGTGATTTATGTATATAATTTTATAACTTCAAAATATATTATGAGAAATGTAGAAATTATGGTTGTTGTAAAATTTTTTTTTTATAAATTTGTTTGTTTGTTTTTTTTTTATATACTCATAGTCTAATTTTTTTTATTACAAATTTAAGGTTGTGATATTAAAATAGGTGTCATAATGATATTCAAAATATAATTA
>NW_027360306.1:56565-79316 GCF_012295235.1 Primulina huaijiensis
CGTTCTTTTTTTATATAATAATAATATAGTGAACAGAGAAATAACTTCAGAAATTAATATTTCAATTCGACCTAGAAACATCCTGTTAAAACTGCTATTATCAACTCTTTCGATTTGTAAATATTTTCACCTTTTCTTTATGTGTTAAAAAACATTCAAATAATTTAAATTTAAAAAAAAAAAACACACACACACACACATTCGAATGATAACCAGAACGCTGTCCCTAAAATAATAACATATAAACTTTATGATAATTATATGGAGCATTATATTATATAATATATAGTTGTAAGAAGGAGAAGTTGGTGAAAAATCCCCAATCAAAACATTTCTTTGGGTTCACTCCCTACCCACAAAATTGTGGTACTATGTCATACAAATTGTGGTACACTTCATGTGGAAATGTGGTACACTTCATGTGAAAATGTGATACTAAAAAAGTATCCAGAGACTGAACACAAAAAAAAACGACGACTGAAGACTGAACACCAATTTCTCGTTGTAAGAACACCAAAATCAATTATTTTGTATTCCAATATATCAAATCCAGACAAATTTTGACGCTTGCATCCTAAAAAGAGATGACTTTGTATATAATATTATATATATATATATTATGCTAACAGATTACGTACGTGATTTGTATGTGCCTGTGGCGGTGGTATAAAGCAGCTATAAAATAATATTAAAACGATGCATCTGTTGTTTGTTGATACTTGTCAGCATCTCAACCAAACAACACACAAACGTGAAACGTAATAGCTTCCAGTGCTGACATCTAAATTTCGTCATTGTGGTCCACACTAATCTGATTTAGATTCGTTGATTTTTTACGGGTTTCCTGGAAAATAAAAGTTAAAAATATACATTACTACAATATTCTGATTAATGAATATTTTATGACAAGTTATTTGGATTAATCTTGAATCAAATCAACTTGTATCACTCGTAGAATGCTCGAATCACTGTTTGCAACCTTCAGAAATTGTGATTTGGAGACGAATTGAACTTTGATAGTGAACGGAAAAGAAATCAAGAATCTTTCGAGTTTCATCACGAAGACAATTATACCACAAAAAACCACTAATATTTATACAAAGCCACGCAGGAAACACTGACGATACACACTGCATACATTAAACCTTCGACAAAATCGAATGGATAACCAAAGATGATGCTAGCTAATAACACAACCACCCAATATCAGAACTTGTCTTCAAAATTTTGGGGGAAACTAGCTAGAGGGAGGTATTATAATGCCGAAACTCAACGAATAAGGTGCTCGCGCTGGTTGCCAAGTTTGACACACTATATCTAACGTAAAGAACAAATGAAATAGAATGAAATGAATGGCACCTTTCCACTCTGAGTTCAGGAGACATGTTTTCCCTTGTTCCAACTTCGCTCCAAACTGATTCCAGTATGATGGGTAACCGGCACACATGAATTATACGAATTCAACTTTCTTGAATTGGATCTTCTCTCCATTGCAGATTGCTCTCCCCAGTGGGCAGTTTTATGCCAACCCTTGCCATTTTTAGGGAAACCGTTCACACATAGTTCGTTCTTTGCGGCCATAGACGTCTTGTGACACGTTGCGTTTCTACCAGAATTTACATTGGGAAAATTGTAGTCGTTCTGTTCTTCATAAGCAAGACTGTCTTGTAAGACTTCACGCCCGACTTCATAATTGGGAAGATTATTATCATAATTCCATCCCCACGAGTTACCCCAACCACTTGCCCACGGCATGTATCCTGTCTGTCCAATTCCATTGCTGAAATGCCACGTGTTATCACAGAAACCCGGCCATGCAACTGCAGCTTCGTTATTGAATGAATTGTCCCAGTTATGCTGCCAATAATGACCATTACTAGAGGAATATAAGTTATCCGGTACTTTAACATTCTCTTCCTCGTCTCCCCAGCCAGAGGGCGAGAATTCTTGGTTTGAAACAAGAGAATCACCAAAAAATACGACAGTATCAATGTTTTCTTCGGTACAAGGAATTGAAGGTTTGGTATCAAGGTCTAATGGCAGCTCGGGATCAGTTTCCGAATCCCATTTTATGTCGTCAATATAAAGGTCAGGATCGGGTATTTCAACATCACAAGGAAAGCCGTTTATTTGAGCCCAGAATCGTTTTTTAGCATTACAAAACGCCTCTTCCCCTGCGGAGTCGTTCCACTTGACCACATTATCATAGAGGTGCGTAAATTTCTTCATTTTCAGCACAGTTTCCCAATCCAGGGAACCAACGACTTTGCAAAATTCTTTCTCCCATGAAGGCACAGTTGGTTGCCAACTGCCTGTAGAAAACAACCAATGCATCTGTACAAATTAAATTAAAAAAATTTGAAAACATGGCAGCTGGAATTGAAAGAACTGTTTTTGTGTGAGCGAGTAAATCCTTCAACAATGGAATGTTTCTTCAACGCCCGCTTTATAATGATTTGATTCATGAACTCAACAAAAAATAGACTGATTTAAAACATGGACAAATAGTTGGAGAGACAGAGACAACAAAATACAATATCAAATTACAGACATGGAAACAGGAATATAATAAATACAATCAACTTGCATCATAGATCGACAACAAATGATCGTTGTAATACTTCGAAAGTAAAATTTTAACAGAAACGAACCACTGCCGTCTAGTGTTTTAAGCGTTAATTGCAAAACTGATAAAATCCAAGTATGCATTTCCAGCTTCAAGCTCTACGCACCAAAGTGTACAACATGATTTGGAACGACAAATTTACTAGGCATTCAATCTTTTTAAACTCATAATCTTCACAATAAACATTGAAAGGAAGAAATGCATCTGAGATTTCGAAGAATAGGCCGCATACCAAATCAGTTCAATCAAACAAAAAAACTTCAAAATAAAAGTGAAAAATCATGTTCTCCTTCTTACAAGAGCTAAGCTATACATATTATGTTCAAATTTAAAGAATTCTCCATTTAACAATGGAACCATCAAGAGCATAAAACAATTAAATATCAATATTTTCACATTCAAAATTCCCATGATTTCAAGATAGAACATTTACATAAAGAACCCACACCAATTAAAGTGCCAGCAAGGAAAAAAATACAACGAGAAATCAACAATAAATCAGAAATCAAGAAAATTGAACGTACCGCGAGGTGGCCTTTTACCCTGCGATCTTCTCCTCGGCACCTCCTGTCTACAGTTATCCCACTTCTGCCTCCTCCGATTCTCCATGGTGACAACACCAAAAAAAAAAAAATACTAAAACAAGTCATACAAACAACAAAAAGTTCAAGTTAGTCAACCAACAGAGAAACTTAAAAATAAACAAAAAAAACAAAAAAAAAGTTTCTCCTAAAAAGAAAAGAAAAACCCAGGAAACAAACAAGCAAAATTCCGAGCCGAAAAGGAGAAAAGAAATTATGGGCACCTCAGATTTCGCGTAAAATCCCTAAAACAGAGCAGCACGAGAGGCTTGAAAACTGGTTTTTCCGCTTGTTGTCGCAGACTTGCAGTGGCTACTACTTCTTGAAGAAGAGAGTACAAAGACAAAGACAGAAGATACCTTCCAAGCAGGGAAAAAATCAAAGAAAGGGGCAGTAAATTGTTGTCAGATGAGACTCCTGAGAGGCTAAAGTTATGTGATCTGTGTGAGGCAGATTTATTGCTGCTTGTGAGGGCAAGGGGTTGGGGTGGGGTTGGGGGGGGGGGGGGTTTCGAAAGGGATCCTAAAAGAGTTCTTTAAACCGTTCAAACATCGAAATCAAGGAAATAAATAAAAATAAAAATAATAATAATAAATTATGTTGAAACTTCACTCTATGATTTTTATTACAGCCACGATTTTTTTTTCCGGTTGTTGTCTTTTTTCAAGTTTTACCATGTTTTTGCAACGATTTTAACATGATATTTGCTATTGATTTTTTTATGAGTTTGTGTGTCATATATATAATTTGCAAGGATGATGCATAAATTCACTAAAAATAAATGAAAGAATGTGACATATTGTTTACAAATGAAATCAAACAAATTGTAATTGTGTGAACAATGAGGAGTGAGTCAAAGAGGCAAATATAATTGAAACAATCTGTCCAAAAAACCATTAATGGCAAAATCTTCTCAAATGAAGTATAATCATAAAATTTAATGGCACAATCCATTATTTATTAAATAAGTTTATCAAATATCACGTGGATCCATTTGTTTAGTGTTGGGTCTCCTTGTTTTGCATGATTTCCCTTGCTTGTACCACTTGTGTTGAGATAGTTAGCCGCTTATTCCTATTTCTTGATTTGCTGGAAGGTTTGACCAATGACACAAATCAAATAAAGAATTTCAAATGATTAGGCCAAACTTTCATTCTAAATTCCACCACCCAGATGTCTCTTTCCAATGTGGCAATATTATGCTGACATAACTATTTTTATAATATATAATAATAAATAATTACATCTGTACGATCGAGTGAAGTCTACACTTTTAACAAATATAAAATAACATGTCTTCCAACTATTTAAAGTTATATAATCATACATATTATGTATTTATCATTATTCTATATAATACTATATGAGTTTGTATTACAAATAAATAATGTAACGATTATTAAAGTATATGAGCACAATATTGTAGAATAATAATTGATAAATAATATTTTGTTTGATCGATTAAATTTGAGATCAATAGTGAATTACAATTTTTTCCATTTGACTTTGAATTATATGAATAAATTATTTAATAACCACATATTAATCAATTCAATCATAATTATGAAAAATGATTACAGATGGTGTTAAATTATCAATCCAATATTGATAAATAAACAATGAAACCAAACATGATTAAAAATATTAATAATGCTATCAAGACCAGTCAAGCAAAATAAACAAAGACTTGAGTTTATAAATACCGAAATGACATGTTTCGTTCGGCTAATCATATAGGCAATTTTAGTAATTTATTTTAAATGTCAATTTTCATTAAAATGTAAGAATATATAAACTTATTGATTTTATAGTAACATGTAACATACACTGTTGTTTAGTTCGAACTTATCCTTAGGATAGTACATATTCACGATAAACATTGTTCCAATTGATACTATGATATTTTTTTTTTCATATGATACAATACAACAATATATGATTATTAATTCAATCGACAAGGAATTGATATTGTTTTCTTGCTTAATATTTTTTTTATAATGTGATATTTTAACATCGAAACTATTTAGTGGTAAATTTTCGAATTAATGTAATAGCTGACAAACTATGTTATTGAGTAAATCATTTTGACTAAGTTTTGTGTGACAAATTCGTTTAAGATGATGTTGGCAAAAAAAAAAAAAAAAAAATCAAACTTCTAACATTTAATCAAATAGTCACCTACCTGACGATCTCGAACAAATTTTTGGAGCTTTAATTTGGATGTACACGAGTGATGGAGAGAGTAGGCATAGCCACGTTGTTCACGTCCATTGATCTTACCCTCCTCCCGTCCCGTTTGCTTTTGGCTTAATCCTCATTCATTCATGCCCACTTCTTCAACCCAACAGAAATATTCAATCCAATGGGCTGTAAATGTAATCATCTTTTTCTCATTATTCTCAACCGCACGTCTGGATGATCCGCAGCTGATCCTCCGTGGAGCTCCACCGGGAATTGATGTTATTCGTGTGCAAGAGGGCTCGCCGTTCAAGATTGCTCTTTTCGCCGACCTTCACTTATGTGAGGACGCGTGGACGGACTGGGGCCCGCGCCAAGATATTGATTCGGCGAGAGTCATGTCCACCGTCCCGGACAAAGAGGAACCAGGTGTGTGTGTGTGTGTGGATGTTATCCAAATCGTTGTGCTCGAACAAAGTTTCGTGTAAGGTATTTTAGGTTGCATTTGGATCGTTTAGAAGAAAAGATTTGATCTAACAAACATGGGAAGATTTTGATTTCGAAAAGTATTGTTATATTTTAAGGTAGTGTATGTAAAATGATTTAAAAAATTGATCATGAACCTTTTTTTTTTAATAAAGTTCCACAATTTTGTAATATTTTTTTACATATTTTTAAACACTGACTAAATTGAACGTAGATGAATTTGAAGGATTTGAAATATCAACTGAAGTTAGCTCCGTTTTTTGGCGTAATTTGTTTTGTAATATCTGTTGTAGTATTATTATCATTTTTTGTATGTATGATAAATTTTAAATTCTCAAGTATCCAAAAAATTAAAATTTATTCTTTCAAATCTATTAATAAAATTAAATCTTCCACTACAAATGTAATCACAAAAAATTGCTTATGAAAGGTGGGTATGGTAGATTACGGGTGTAACGTCAGTTGACTTACTCGGGAGCCTGTCGAGTTAACTTGGCTAAAGCTAAGCCTACCTAAATATTTCCGAGCTCGAGTTTTTGGACAAGCTCAAGCTCGATCTCAAAAGTTATTGTTCATGAGCTCGCGAGGCATGTCTCGAGTTCGAGATGAATTTTATTTTATTTTTCTTTTCATATGTATAATATATTGTTATATATAAAAAAATTAGTGTTAGTTTATATATGGAGCTAGATCATGAATTCATTATTCATGAGATAGAGCTTGGGAGCCAAAACTCAAAATGACAAACATATTCATGAACAAAATTTGTAAAACGAACACGGGCTCGCAAACTACTTCGTGAACCTAACTGATGATCTGAGCTTGCAAACATGCATGTTTGTCAACGAAATTTGTGAATAAAGTGGCTTTTTAATTTCAAGATCGAGCTCGACTGTGTGAAATTTTGAGGTATAATCGAACTTTCTATTAATCTGTACCCTCATAGTATATCATTATATTAGTCAATGGGGGTAAGACTGATCTGACGGGCGAAATTTGATAAGGTCGGGGACAACTTGCATGATTGGTTGTTTATTGACTATGGGTTTATAACAAAATGTCTTTCAAAGTCAATGTTTCTTGTAGTTGTACTTTTATAATCAGAAGTCAACGAGAATTATTTGAGTAGAAAATCCCAAGCCAATAGTCTGTCGGAATCTGATATATTAACCATTGAATATTCAAGACATTATGTTTGTATTAACCTGGAGATTATTTATTAATAATACGTACTATAATTTTATACATCATCACGTGTTGATGTATCCTATCGTCGTCAATAGGAAAGCATGGAAAATCTTATTGATCAAGTGATTTTATTTGAGGCATCTCACATCCACACCAAAATTCGAGCTTGACTCGTTTGCCGTCGTATCCATGAGTCACAAAATAACATCTCTAAGCCAATCTTAAGGTTGTGAAATACTAGCAAAATATGACAACGTGTTGCATGATGATCAGTATATTGTGTTCAGTGTTCTAGTCTACTTCATATATCGCAATTAAGTGGAAATTTTACTACAGATTTTGTGGTTTATCTGGGGGATATATATTATCACGGCCAACAACATTATGATTGAAAATGCAAGCTTATATTGGGATGATGCAGTGTCCCCAACAAGAGCTCGGGGAATACCGTGGGTCAGTGTTTTCGGGAACCACAATGATGCTCCATTTGAGTGGCCGATGGACTGGTTTTCAGCAACTGGGATTCCGAATCTTCATTGTCCTGATGCAAATACCTCTAATGGCAAGTGACCCCTTGTGGTTAAAATTATCGTAGAGTGTAACTATTGGAGAGTTATATTTGTTCTTACTGTAACGGGTGGTACTTATATGTGAAATACTACAATTAAGCTGTAGTGCTTGATGTAATAACAAGTTAAAGAATTTGCGTTGCAATATAACATTTAAGTTATAATTTTTTATCAGAGTGGTAAGAGCAAATTCTTACAATTGATATTAGGTCAGGTGTTTGATTCTCACATGCTTGAGAGGAACAACAATTATACTTTTTATGTGTGGCTGTCAATACAATACAGTATTTGACGAGTAACATTTGAGTTCTGTAATGTTTTAAAAATTCGAGTTTCTCTATTACCAGTTGTTATAACTGCAAAACAGATGACATTTACTTTCTTCTCTTTTTTAGAGTCCGTTATAGGACTTCCAGAGGCACAATATAGGAAAACAAAAGCAACACCTTAATTTCAATTCATGTGCTTTTCCAGGATCTTTTGCATCGTATGGTGAAGAATGCAGCTTCAAAGGGACGTCGCGTTTGCAGTTGTTGAGTGATGAGATCAAGCGAAACATATTGTCGTATTCTAAGAAAATTCCCAAAAGTTTATGGCCTGGTGTTTCCAAATATATATATCCTTAAACTCGCTTCATCATGTAATCCGAAGAAGCCTTGGTTTTCATGTACTTCTTCGATTCGGGTGGAGGATCCTACCCCCAAGTTATCTCTGATGCTCAAGTGAAGTGGTTTAAGCAGAAGTCTAAAGAGATCAATCCAGAATCGAGGTTTGAACTTTGTTAAAAAAAAATTCTTTAAGAAGACATCAATAGCAATGAGTTAATTGCTCCGACTTTTAATTTGAATGGAGAACTATTTTTATTTTTTTTCTCCTAGGTTGCCTCATGAATCCATGATCCCATTCCCGTGAACCTGGAATAATCAAGAGGCACTTGAGAGGCCAAAATGCTACCCACAAAACTTGAACTATGCCCCAAATTGGCCTTCAGAAAATCCAATGCTAATATTTTTTATAAGGGGTATTTGCCAAAAAAGATATTTCTCAAGGGCACTATCGTTATTTTTTGGACAATACGGGTGTCCGGGTTTATAAAGAGATTGAGTGTTCGGGTTACAATAGAAGATTGATACACATTAAAAAGTTTGTGAAACAGGAAAAGAGTGACGACAAATAACATCCACAATAACAATATTATGAAGTTAGTGAAATGGATGTCAATTGATACCCTTATGCGGTATACGATCATAGATAGATAATATACGTGGGAAAAACTTCCACAAATTAGTGGCATTGGCATAACGGTTGGTATTTTGTACACATGAATCAAGTTCGGCCAGGTCCCTACGTAAATCGATTGAGGACTTAGCCTTTTATTATTATTTTCTTTACAATTCATTGTACAGATAATACAGATAATAGAAGATTGAGATAAAAAGCTGGAAAGATAATATTTTTAGTAGCTTCGTTTTTTTAAAATATTTTTTAAAATTAAAACTCAATCAAGCGTTATGTCCTTTTAGCCAAAGACTTTATTTAAATAAATCCTAAAAACTATTTATGTGTAAACATATTTTTTTAAAAAAAAAAGAATAAAAAGAAAAAGAAAAGATCCGGAAGTATCCATCTGGAAGTATCGCAAGCGGATGAATTTTGTTTTTACAAGCTTCCAGTAGATGGTGAAAAGAAATAGATTATTAGAGCAGATTTTTTTCAAGATATAATTAATTGGTACATAATACGTTACGTACAATCTCTTCAAAATATATTAGTGTGTAATTCCATATAGACTGAAAGAGTAATTAATTAATTGATACATAATAATCTATTAGTCTATTGGATGAATATACGAGTTAATGATTTTTAGTTTCACAACACAAAAACTTTACGTTTTAAAAAATCTTATTTTTAAGCAAGACTTGCTTTTAAAAAAATTTCCTTGTTTTAATTTTGTTTCAAGAGTAAATAACCGATTTTTAGTTTCACATTTTTACCCTTTTCAAAACAACTAACCACAAAAAATTATTTATTGTACACATGAATTATTTTAAAAAAAAATCCTTGTTTTAAAAATTTTCAAGAATAATTAACTAATTTTTAAATTCCATTTTCATCCTTCCCAAAACCAAAGTCCACAGTCTACAACACACCTGAAACAAAGAAGGAAAATTAATAAAATAAAAATTTATATATAAAAAAATTAGTAAAATAAAATAAAAAGTCAGCAGTAGAAGCAGGCTGGAGCAGTTGGCGCACGTTAAAATACAGCCACAACAGCGGCTCATTTTATCACGCACCCATGAACAACTGTACCTGTGTCCACGCTGCCCTCTACTTCTTCTTTTCTCTCATATCTCGTTCTATTTTCTTAATAGGGTTAGGGTTGTCTTCGTATTCTCTCTATAATTCGCCGTATTCTCTCCGCAACCAAAACTTGTCTTGGTTTAATTTTTCTTCCCAAATGCCCATAACAGGCCTGGGGTTTTCGCGCCGTATTGCCAGGTCCAGACCCCATGGACTCCAAGACCAAGTATACATATGCGAATCTCTTTAATCTCGAGGTGATTTTTCATGTTTGTGCTTAATCTTCTGAAATTTTTGTTTTCCCTTGCAATTGTGGCATGTGAGTCCTGGTGGGTGAATGAAGATGGGACGCGGATTAATTTATCCGAGTTTTGTTTCAGTTACTTTTGTGTTTTGCTTCGATGCGGTTTGTTTTCATATGTTCTGTGACATTTTAATATGTTGTATATATTTTTTAAAATTCTGATTGAGTAAGAATTTTTGTGCGAATTGTGTGTTTGGTAGCCTTTGATGAACTTTCAACTGCCAAAACAAGATGAGGATTCTGATTGTTTTGAAAGCTAATAGGTCTATAGTGAAACGATCTCACGGATCTTTATACGGGTCAGTCCCACCGATATTCATATTAAAAAGTAATACTCTTAGCATGAAAAAGTAATACTTTTTCATGAATGACCAAAATAAGAGATCCGTCTCACAAAATACGACCCGTGACCGTCTCACAAAAGTTTTTGCCTTTGAAAGCAGTAGTCAGGATGAGAGCTAAGGTAACCAAGGTAAGCACTTTTCTGTACTACAAGATAATTTTTTTGTTGGTTTATATAATTTTTTATGTCCAACTCTTTTATCCTTCCCGGCTTAAAAACAAATGATTGAAAGAGAGGATTTTTATATATCGTCCATGAAATAATTACAAATCACAATTGTATCTTTTCACGACAAAATTATAATTTATAAATCTTATCTTATATCAAAACAAACATACTTTTATTTATTAAATAAATACTATTAGATGTTCTGGCAATCCATGTTTTAATAATTAGAACAATATACATGCTGTCAATCCCGCATACGCAAGTAAACGCCGCTAAGTGGTTATTCCTTCGATTGGAAAGATTATATGCCCGAATCAGCTTAGATATCGCGTCTATTGAAAGTAAGTTCTGCGGTTTGATGTTATTTCTGCTGCGGTCAAATCATATCTAGATTCCTCTGATTGTTAATTTATTGTTGGATTTGAGGTACCAGATCTGTGATAGTTGAGGACTTATTTTGTTTCATTGATTTTTTCTTGTTTGTCGACTTTTTTTTTTGAATTGGTATTATTTAGTCTGATGCGAAGGCAATAAGGGATTGAAGAAGCGATTCATTAGAATTGAGCCGATATTTATGTGGATTGGGGGACGTCAAACTGTTTCGTTTTGTGATTTGTTTTTGAGAATTTGAAATTCCTTTTACTTGCCCGTGAAATCGTGGAAAATCCGTTGCAGTTGTGTATGAACCAGATTCTGCTTGTGGAGCTGTATGATCAATTAAATTTTCTGGGCAAAACATTTGGTTTTAATTGTTACATTTTCGGCTCTGAAGTTTTTTATAGTGGTTTTACCTTTTAGCAGATAAGAATTATTTCCTTTTATTATTTTATCAGTACATATGATTTCACAACCTAATGCATTGGAAAAAAATTAAAGGTTCTTTACACCAATTTCGAATTTGGAGTTGTATCACGGCTTGTTCTTTTTAATTAATTTATTTTTCCTCCTTGCTCTGGTATTTACATGTATCTCTCTCGTGATTGATTTCATTGAAAGTATATAAGATAGAGTTATATTTATTGGAAAAGCACTTGAACTAATTCTGCAATGGTGGGGTTTTATATTTTGGAGTCTCATAATTGGGAATGCTTATGTGTAATGCATGTTTAAAACATTTGATAGTTCTATTTTATGAACGGGACAGGAACATGTATTGGAATGTTGTGATACATCACCAATTGTGTTTCCTATTCATAGTCTTTCTTTCAGAAAACATAAACCTTTTTTTTTATTGTAATGTTTTTGTATAATTGATATTGGTATGATTATATGCAAGGTACTGGTAACATTTTATTTATTTACAGGGATAAATCATTAAATCACAAGTGTAATTAATAATACAGTGCATATGTATAATATGTTGTTTCTATGTTGGTTTCTAGGGATTAAAATCTAGTAAGGTAAATGTTACTTGATTTTAGAAACTTGTTTTAATCCCATAAGAGTTCTGTTCATAGATTTGTTCATCCTTTGTCTCACAATTAACAAATTTTGCTGTGTTCTTTCAGGAAAAAAGTTTAACAAGAGGCGATTCATTGGGGATTTTTGAGGGGTGATTAAGTGAGAAAAATGCCTAAATACAAAGACGAGGCACCAGCAGTTCGAGTGTATACAGTTTGTGATGAATCCAAGTCTGTGACTAACTTTTTGTTCCCCTCAAATTCATTCCGTTTAAAATTGAATTTACTTAATTAAAAATTGGGTACCAAAATACTTTGTCTGCAGGTATTTAATTGTGAGGAACGTTCCGGAGCTTGGCTGCGGCGATGAGTTATTAAAGTTATTCTCTACCTATGGCACAGTTGAAGAGTGAGTGTTTATTAGTTCTATATATTCAACATTGATGCATATATAAATAATTGGAACTTGGACAGTTTCTGAAATAGGTTTTTTTAATCTTTATTTCCCCACATAATTCATCTTTTTGTGTTTGGGAATTTATTGTCACATAAGAGTAATTATGTTAAAAACTTAAGTTTCATTCGGTGGGGGAAGAATTCTATCATCACTTATTGATTAAGATTTTGATGGTTTTGGTGTGTTTTGCCCAGATGTAAGCCAATGGACGGTGAAGAATGTGAGCCATTTACGGATGTTTACTGGATTAAGTTTAATCAGGTCAACAACGCCAGGTGATTTTAGTTACCAAATACTTATCTTTTTTTCTAGAATATTTATTCATATGCATATCAATCCTTTTGTTGTTTGATTAGTTGAAGGAATAAAATATGGGATGTGGCATCACTATGAATAAAATTCGTGGATTTATCAGCATAAGAATTTTCCCATGATGCTTTTTCTCTACATAGATGCATCGGTAAATGCCGATATGCATTTTATGCATGTGTCTGTGTGTTATACTAAATAACACTTTTTTGTGTGTGTCCATTGATATACGTGATTTCGAAATAGGTTTGCTAAAAGGAAGTTGGATGAGTATGTTTTTCTTGGAAATCGATTGCAAGTATCATATGCGCATCAATATGAGAGCCTCGTTGAGACAAGAGAGAAGTTAGAAGGAAGGAGAAAGGAAGTGCTAGCACGGCTAAACTGTAAGTCTGCAGTGCAATAGAAGTTGTAGAGTTTAAGATTTCTTATCCGTGGCTGATTTTTTTTATTGTTATTTGATCGGTGGGATACTCTTCTGAATCAGCTAGAAACTTTAAAGGCTCTTCAGAATTTATGAGTAAGCCATTGTCAGTTTCTAATTCAGTGCCGAAGGATTCATTACGAACATCATCCTTAGCTCTAAGGTAGTTTTGTAGCCATCACCAGTGAATATCTTTGGCAAGTCTATAAGATTATACCTTATGATAAAAGCCTATCTTTTTTCTATGGAAATAAGGGACTCAGAAAGTGTTGCTAACAAGCGACAAACATCTACCATGTTGGTTCCCATTAACAAGGTTGGTATTTAAATTAAATATGTTCGAATATCATCCATGATCAAATGTTTTTTTTATTTGTATGCATTTTTTACTTCTTTCACCAGTTCGTAAAGATATCACTTACTCTGTCACCCTCTCAATATCAAGATCTTGCACATAGTTTCTCCTCGTCTGTAGCATTAAAATTTTTTAGCACAATATTTACTCCTATATTTTGACTGTGTCATGGCGTCTCTTGATGGAAATATGATTCTATCTTGTCAACTGATCGATTCCTGTTACTTGAATGATAGGAATATTTCCCCTCGGAATCTATGAATCAAACAGTTCAGTTGGTGAGGGAGAAACTGAATAAGGTAAATGCAAAACTGTAATATGCCATCTTTTTGGATGTTTTAGCATTTCAGTTTGTAAATCCACATTTCATGTCTTCTTTCTTTCAGATACAACAATCAAGTGTTGGGCATGATCAAGAAACTAGTTCATCCAAAAAGATGCGTGTTGATAATAGAAGGAGAATCTAAGAACTTGATGAGTGGAATAAATGTAAGTTTTGCTTAGTTTTATGCTACTTCACCACGCCTTACACTGTTGCAATGTATATTTTGTTGGGTTCCTTGACTTGTTTGGATGAACTACATTATCGAATTAAGTATTTTCAATAGTAATTGTGATGAATATCATTTGAAAATTCATTACTCAAATCCTTATCCAAATAAAATATTTTTCTCCAAACCAAATCCTTACATTTAAATGCAGCCTTTAAGTATTTGCTGCCGTCATTATTAGGTGACCTTGTTGTATGCTCTGATCTGAATTCCAAGTGCTTGGCTATGAAGTCGCACAGAAACTGGTAGTCACTTCTTCAACATTTCTCGTCGAATAGGGCAATCGTTGGCTCCATGGGTTGTGTAGTGACAAGAAACCAGGTAACAGCAACAGCATAATCCACCTTCAGCAAATTGAGAACTCTGGTGTTTGGCATTTTCAGATATGATGAGCTCTAGCATATTGAAAAGTCCAGTGGTTGGCATGTTCAGAGCTAATGCTCGCAGCTAGTGGCCGATGGGCACAAATTGGTTGCCTATAGTGGAGAAAGGTTATGACCTTTTATTTTCCAAAAAATTGGTTTATAAAGAGATTGGGTTTTCGGGTTACAATAGAAGATTGATACACATTAAAAAGTTTGTGAAACAGGAAAAGAGTGACAAATAACATCCACAATAACAATATTATGAAGTTAGAGAAATGGATGTCAATTGATACCCTTATACGGTATACAATCATGGATAGATAATATATGTGGGAAAAACTTCCACAAATTTGTGGCATTGGCATAACAATTGGGTATTTTGTACACATGAATCAAGTTTGGCCAGGTCCCTACGTCAATCGATTAAGGACTTAGCCTTTTATTATTATATTTTCTTTACAATTAATTGTATAGATAATGGAAGATTGAGATAAAAAGCTGGAAAGATAATATTTTTAGTAGCTTCGTTTTTTTTAAAAATTAAAACTCAATCAAGCGTTATGTCCTTTTAGCCAAAGACTTTATTTAAATAAATCATAAAAACTATTTATGTGTAAACATATTTTTTTTAAAAAAAAAAGAAAGAAAAAGAAAAGATCCGGAAGTATCCATCTGGAAGTATCGCAAGCGGATGAATTTTGTTTCTACAAGCTTCCAGTAGATGGTTAAAAGAAATAGATTAGAACAGATTTTTTTCAAGATATAATTAATTGGTATATAATACGTTACGTACAATTTCTTTAAAATATATTAGTGTGTAATTACATATAGACTGAAAGAGTAATTAATTAATTGATACATAATAATCTATTAGTCTATTGGATGAATATACGAGTTAATAAATATATAGTGAATTAACTAATAATTCATATATATTTAATTATTTTAAATTTAAATATTTATTCAAGAGTAATTAACCGATTTTTAGTTTCACAACACAAAAATTTACGTTTATAAAATTCTTAATTTTACACAAGAGTTGCTTTTAAACAAATTTCCTTGTTTTACTTTTTTTTTCAAGAGTAATTAACCGATTTTTAGTTTCACATTTTTACCCTTTCCAAAACTACTAACCACAAAAAAATATTTATTGTACACATTAGTTAATTTTTTTTAAAAAAATCCTTGTTTTCAAATTTTCAAGAATAATTAATTAATTTTTAATTTCCATTTTCATCCTTCCCAAACCACTTACAAACAAGTCCAGTAGTCCAGAACACAAACCTGAAACAAAGAAGGAAAATTAATAAAATAAAAATTTATATATAAAAAAATTAGTAAAATAAAATAAAAAGTCAGCAGTAGAAGCAGGCTGGAGCAGTTGGCGCACGTTAAATTACAGCCAAACCAGCGGCTCATTTTAGCACGCACCCATGAACAACTGTACCTGTGTCCACGCTCCCCTCTACTGCTTCTTTTCTCTCATATCCCGTTCTATTTTCTCAATAGGGTTAGGGTTGTCTTCGTATTCTCTCTATAATTCGCCGTATCCTCTCCGCAACCAAAACTTGTCTTGGTTTAATTTTTCTCCCCAAATGCCCATCACAGGCCTGGGGTTTTCGCGTCGTATTGCCAGGTCCAGACCCCATGGACTCCAAGACCAAGTATACATATGCGAATCTCTTTAATCTTGAGGTGATTTTTCATGTTTGTGTTTAATCTTCTGAAATTTTTGTTTTCCCTTGCAACTGTGGCATGTGAGTCCTGGTGGGTGAATGAAGATGGGATGCGGATTAATTTATCCGAGTTTTTTTTTCAGTTACTTTTGTGTTTTACTTCGATGCGGTTTGTTTCTTATGTTCTGTGACTTCTTAATATGTTGTATATATTTTTTTAAATTCTAATTGAGTAAGAATTTTTGTGCGAATTGTGTGTTTGGTAGCCTTTGATGAACTTTCAACTGCCAAAACAAGATGAGGATTCTGATTGTTTTGAAAGCAGTAGTCAGGATGAGAGCAAAGGTAACCAAGGTAAGCACTGTTTTGTACTATAAGACAATTTTTTTGTTGGTTTATATAATTTTTTATGTCCAACTCTTTTATCCTTCGCGATTTAAAAACAAATTATTGAAAGAGAGGATTTTTATGTCTTGTCCACGATTTAGTGAAGTGTGTCAACTTGCATGAAGACTGATGGTTTTCTTCAGTTGTTTCAAAGAACATGGGAATTTGTATGCTTGGATTGGACAAATAAGTGGCATTTAGTGATTTTCGTTTTCTTTCCCCATATTCTTAGGCGAAGCAATAGGGGGCCATACTAACGGTATAATGTCAGATAGAAGATCGAGGAAGAAGAAGAGGCGGAGTGTGTATGGTAGTGAAGAGGAAGAAGCTGGTAATTATAATCCCTATATCTCGGAAGAACGCTATCGAACAATGCTAGGAGATCATATTCAAAAGTACAGGAGGAGAGTGAATAACTCTTCTCAAAGTCCAGCGCCTGCTAAAACTGGGACACAAGTAATGAAAAGTGGTCTCGGACTAAAAGATCAGAAAATAAGTGGTGATAACAGAGAAGGGTCACACAAGGTTGAACCGGCTTCAGATTTTCTCAATATTGGTTCCCAAAAGTTGGGAAATTATTTAGAATCTGATAATGGACTGCAATATGGTGCTGCCAGGTTTGCTTGTTTCCTCTAATATAATTATTCTCAGGCGTTTGTCTTATATCAATTACAAGCATAAGTTAATATTATCCCATCTCTAAAATTTACTCTTTTATAATATCATCGCAGGTCCCATTTGTAAAAAACGTGTTTTATGTTTGATCAAATTTTTTTTCATTGATAAGACACTAATATTTGAATTTTATTGGCCAATTGACAATGTTAGTGTCAAGCAATATGATTTAAACGTGTGTTATAGCTACTTGTATAAGATTCGGGTATTATATACCGAGATGATTGGTTAGTCATTCAATGAGAAGCTTAGATCCTTTGACTTTGATTAGGTTGGTGAGCCAATCTATGAATGTGTGGTGTGTATCTCAATCCCAGGCTCATTAAATCAAGGCCTATGCAAGCCGAATTTACACAATGACCACCATTAATAATCATTTATGCATCCATCCTTATGTTTATTATCTCAAATTCAGAGGAGTCCATAGTACTTTCTTGTAAACCTTAGAAATTCTCCCACAGCCTTAGAAATTCTCCCACAAACCTGTGGGAGAGGGGTAGTACAAGAATGGTCATCTGGATCTATTACTCTGAGGTGTCTAGGTGGCTCCCAATCATATAGTGCTTTGTTCTAAATGACTCCTTAAACGTCCATAGTTTCTATTGGTGTCTATGTGGCTTAGGCTACAGCTGTTTTATGAGTAATTTTATTGAACATGGACTTGCGTTAGAATCTTATTCACTTGTTAAATTTGCTGGATGATTGCAGAACGAATCTTGAACCTTCTTATTTGGATATCGGGGATGGAATCACTTACAGGATCCCTCTACCGTATGAAAAGCTGTCGCCATCATTGAACTTGCCAAGCATGTCAGACATCCGTGTTGAGGAGTTTTACCTGAAGGGGACTCTTGACCTGGGATCATTGGCTGCAATGATGGCTTCGGATAACAGGTTTCGGCAGAGAAGCAGGGCAGGGATGGGTGATTCCAAGCCCCAGTATGAATCTCTTCAGGAAAAATTAAAAGCCCAGTCAGGTCATAACTCAGCTGAAAATTTTTGTCTAAAAATAACTGCAGCCTCATTGCAGTCACATGGTATCCCAGAGGGGGCTGCTGGAGGAATCCGAAGGTCAATTTTGTCTGAAGGTGGTGTGTTGCAGGTTTATTATGTGAAGGTTTTGGAAAGAGGAGATACATATGAGGTCAGCAAACTTTTCTATATCTAGCCTTGTGGCACATTGAATGTCAGTATGTGAATGATGTTAACAATATTGGTGTGATGTTCTGCAGATTATTGAACGTAGTTATCCCAGTAAGCCTAAGGTGAAGAAAGACCCTTCTGTTATCGAGAGGGAGGAAATTGAAAAGACTGTAAAATATTGGGTTAGCATGGTGAGGAAAGACATTCCAAAACATCATAGGAATTTCACTAGCTTCCACCGAAAGCAACTGACAGATGCAAAGCGGTTCTCAGAATCCTGTCAGAGAGAGGTATATACAGCTAGATAGCTTTCTACTTGTATTTTCTTTTTTCACTTTAATTTTCTTACCATTTTGCTATGGCGAATGTTTATGCCACTTTTTAGCCTCCAGTTTTGCTCCATGGCTTCAATGTGTTTCTTCTCAGGTTAAAATGAAGGTCAGCAGATCCTTGAAATTGATGAGGGGTGCCGCACTCAGAACAAGGAAATTGGCTAGAGACATGCTGTTGTTTTGGAAGAGAGTTGACAAGGAGATGGTAAGTTTCTTATTGGTTTTGTTGGACTTTTGAAATCATGGACCACAGTTTTCCTTACAAATTATGACTCTTGCTGGTTATGCTACTGCTTCCATAAGCATTTTTAAAGGGCAGCAACTTGCTAAGATTTTGTTTCTGTAGTATTTTAGTCTCATGATACTCCCTAAACCAGAAAAATGCTTATCTTTGTGTCATTCTTTGTTGAGGTGGAAGTGAGGAAACGAGAAGAAAGAGAAGCTGCAGAAGCTTTGAAGCGAGAACAAGAACTTCGTGAAGCAAAGAGGCAACAACAGAGGCTCAATTTTCTACTGTCACAAACTGAACTTTACAGCCATTTCATGCAGAATAAGACTTCTCAAACCTCTGAAGCATACACAGCAGGTGATGAAAATTCTAATGATCAAGAAATGCTGTTGGGTCCGGCTGGAGCTCTGCCTGGGGATGAAGATGATCTTGAAGATGCCCAACTGAGAAATGAAGCTCTGAAAGCAGCTCATGATGCAGTTTCGAAGCAGAAACAGATGACAAGCGCATTTGATACCGAATGCTTGAAGCTACGGCAGACCTCAGAAATAGAAGCCTCTCTGCAAGATGCGTCAGTTTCAGAATCGAGCAACATTGATTTATTGAACCCGTGAGTGATTTTTTCCCTCTCTACAATGTACCGATGGTCTTTTGATATGAAACTACTAATTTATGATGCTTTCAGATCAACCATGCCTGTGGCATCGACAGTGCGGACACCTGAGTTGTTCAATGGTTCCCTTAAAGAATATCAGCTGAAAGGTCTTCAGTGGCTTGTAAATTGCTATGAGCAGGTAGCTAGAGATTCCTAATTTTGCCCCCTTCAAGAAGTTTCCCCAGTTTTTACTCTATGGTCAACTTACGCGGAACATTTTCTTCCAGGGCTTAAATGGTATTCTTGCTGATGAAATGGGCCTGGGGAAGACAATTCAAGCCATGGCATTCTTGGCTCATTTAGCTGAGGTAATTAATCAATGCTCGTTTTTTTGTTCTAGCTTTTTGTCAGGGTTTTGAATTTATCAATTATCGTGGCAGGAGAAAAACATATGGGGACCTTTTCTGGTTGTTGCTCCTGCTTCAGTTCTGAATAACTGGGCTGATGAAATCAGCCGCTTCTGCCCTGATCTGAAGA
Organism: Primulina huaijiensis; assembly: GCF_012295235.1. Classification (NCBI taxonomy): domain Eukaryota; kingdom Viridiplantae; phylum Streptophyta; class Magnoliopsida; order Lamiales; family Gesneriaceae; genus Primulina; species Primulina huaijiensis. The sequence goes on from NW_027360306.1 coordinate 76,748, forward strand.
CTCTTCCATATTGGGGTGGGCTTCAAGACCGTACAGTACTTAGGAAGAACATTAACCCAAAGCGTCTTTACCGAAGGTTATTTTCCATTTCTAAGACCACCCTTTCTATTTTATTTAGTTGCTATTCTCATTTACTATTTATCAAATGATACATTAGCAGTATAACATATTCACAACAACTGTGATGTTGTTTCAACATGTTTAAATCAAATTTATTATACTTTATGCATAGTTGCTTAGGCCGCAAAACGCACTGAAGCGCTAGGATACCCGGGAGCCTGAGGCGCAAGGCGCACACTTTATCGAAGTAAAGTGCATACAAAGTGTAAATATATTGAAATAAGGATCATCATCATCTAGTGAACTTTGACAGAAACAAAACTGAGTATTGGGTGTATTGCTACTCTCATGATTGATGAGTCATGATCAATTAGTGATAACCTTTGAGGAATAATTGCTGAACTTTGACAGAAACAGCAAGGAGGGATAATTCTGCTAACCTTCGTTGACAGAAACAAAACTGAGTATTATTATTACCTTGAGTGGAAGGTCAGCCGCTGCACAGTTGCACTCTCCAATTTAGCGACTTGTAGACGCAGAGAGAATTTGGGCATGAGGGAGATGAAACATATGCATATATGTTTTTTTGACATCAAATAGGCATGAACTTTGCTAATTGAGCTTTAAAATTTGTTGGGCTTGAATTATTTCATGTGTACGCACAAAATCTCAATACTTAGCACCCGATGCACGCTTCTGCTCCTCCCATCTGTTTAGGCATGCCTGTTTAAAGTGTTGTGCCTGCCAGGCGAGTGCCTTTAATAACTCTGACTTTATGTAGACCAACTTGAAATGTGTGTTATGTGATAGAAATTCCATAATGATTTTTGAAGTGGGGTCTAGTTTTTAGTATTTTGTATCTAAAAAGTCATTTTGATTTTTAATGTCTTGATCGTTATTTTTCTTAAAGTGAAGCATGTTTAAGTAAGAGCAATCAGTTGATTTGATGGTAATTTATGTGAGGAGTTTAATTTTCCATGAATCTCTAATATAATTCCTAGATCCATAATCAACCACTTAGCCATGTAATGGTACAATAATATTTATACTAGTAAGATATAAATGAAAATGTTTTATGGGGAACTTGCATCTTCACTAAGTGCATGGTACTATAGATAGGGCTCAACCTGATGATCTCATGAACTCCAGAGTGAGGGTTAATTTGTTAAATTGCGTTGACTAAAATTTGACAGCAAAAGAGTCAAAGACATGCAGTGTCTGATCAAACTAGGTAGAAGTAATTAGCTCTAGGAAGGGTAAAAGACTGGAATGGTAATATGCTAGATATTCATACATGCCATGGTGTAGCTTCTCTAGGGACAGGTGCCTTCCTATGATGTGTTGGTTTACAGATTTTGACAGTGCACTGTTTACTGCAAATACGAACCCCATTAAATGAAAATAGACAGTACTCTTGCTTCTTCTCATTAAACCATTAATTGTAAAATGTTGCGCATCCACTCTAAAGAAATTTCAAATACATGGAATTGATTTTGTTTGAAGAATATGTTATTATCATCTCATATAAATCGTCATCTCATATAAATCGTTAAAATTAAGCTAATTAAATTTAGCATCTGATGTGGAAAAGGAGTAGTTCTGCAGTTTCATGTTTTTTCGGTCTTCGCAAATGCTCTTGTCTGTATACAATTTTGAGCTCCTACCTCTCGTCTCTATGAGTCAATTCCACAACTTTCTCTAATTTTTTTTGTATGCACTATGTGAATGCCTATTGCCCTCGTTTGCGTCTGTTAATGAAATTTGTGATTTGTTAGGAATGCTGGATTCCACATTCTAATTACCAGTTACCAACTGCTAGTTTCTGATGAGAAATACTTTCGCCGTGTTAAGTGGCAATATATGGTGTTGGATGAAGCCCAGGCAATAAAAAGTTCAAACAGGTTTGACCATTTACATTAATGATTTTTTTGGGCATAAAGATATATAACTTGAGCTATATAATTATCAACTTTTATTGGTTTTTTGTCCAGTGAATTTCCGTTGTTTGTTGCTGGCTGGGAAAGAATGCATACTGATGTAAAACAATGTGGTGTGCAGTTAGATTTTCAATTAAATTTTATTTGAAATGATGCTGGGTATAAATTTTGAAAACTGACTTGATATGTTAATGTTTGAAATGACGTGTGTATTGTGTATGCAATGATCGAATGAACATAAAAAGAAAAAGAAAATCGAAGAGTGTAGTAAATGAGGTTTAAATGGTTAAAATAAACTGAATTGTTTCACATTTTTAAAAAAATTGAATTGTTTCAAAATAAAATTTGCATCTCATTTTCACCCTAATTATTGCTTGTCTCTTAAGGTTCAGAACCTTATACGCAATGCAGATCACTCAGTGGTTGCGTAAAATCCTCCAAAACCCATTGTTAATTGAAATTGGAAATCAACTCCAGTTCCTGGCTGTCCAAAGATGCAGACCAGGCAATATCTATACAACATAGCGGTGTTTTTTTTTTTTTTTTTTTTTTTTTTTTTTTTTTTTTTTTTT